>NW_015151086.1:312442-387886 GCF_000732505.1 Cyprinodon variegatus | reverse complement strand
CTCCCAGAGCTTCAGGCCAGAGACAGGTTTCCAGTGAGGCAGCTCTCCCTGAGCTTCAGACTAGCGACAGGTTTCCTGTGAGGCACAAACAAAGGAGAGTTAGAATCTGATCTCTCACTGGAGACAACTAAGATTCTTTCAGTAACAGAGGCTCAGGTTGCTAACCAAACTAAAATCAACACTGCGGCGTGGAAGCAAGGTCTGGCAGGAGCTTATAAAGGGGAGGTCTCCTGGTGAGTAGATGCATAACAGGTGTGCTGGAAGACTCCAGCCCTAGGAGACCCACGGCGCACTCTGCTGGAGACAGATGGTAATTTCCAGATCCCAACAGTAACTCCAGTCCTAAAAGAAAACAACAAGAAGCAGAAGAGGATCCTCGGCGCCCTCTGGTGGGCAAGCCTGAAGATCCCAACAGTCACAGGCTCTGCATCAAACTGACCATATCAATGCATTTTTTTAACCGTTTTTTTTTTTTCACAATGTTTACATTTGATCACTGCTGCACTTTGAGAAATGGAAATGTCATGAGAGCTGTACAAAGCGAAATTTCATTCTGTATACACTCTGCGTATACAAAACTCATTGTAAAATTAAGCTCATATATTGATGAACTTACTGAACATATAAAATATTGCAGTGTACTTGCTTGCATAGAGACCGTATAAAGATAATTTCCCAATTTTATTCTAAACACTTTATAAATGTGATATGTCTTTTAAATTGTTCTTCACATGTAAAAAGTATCCAAGCCTTTTATGATTGCAATGTAGCACTATATTCAAATTTGGGTTTCAATATTGCTATATTTCAGGTTTTATTAGCAATGCCTAAAGGTGCGACCTTTACTCATTGCAAATATGGCTGCCTTCAGCATAGACCACAAAACCACAAAAACAAACAGCAAGGCAGCTTCTGCATTGTAGCCAAGTGCGCAACTTTATCAACGTACCTAGCAACTTTTATGACCCCAAAGGGAATATTTAAAAAAAAAAAAGCAACACTGCATGCGAAGTTTGATTTTAAACCACCTTGAATTGCCATGAATTCAGCTTCTTCACGAAATTCGCAGCAATTTTAGGCTGGAGGAGATAAAATTCTCTGAGCCAGACACGGACCATTGCGTACACTATGGGGAGAGGTCGGTATAACAGCGCTGCTGCCAATGCTCGATCAGATGAGCATAGCCAGTCAGACCACCATACCCATAGTCAATACCTGGTTATCCCTTTACTTTATCCCTTTAGATATTTATTTAGAAAATAAACTTTAAACTACCTCAACAGTCATGTATCCCTTTAGTCATGTACAAAAAAACAGCTTAATTACTTACTTTCTGGTGTTTTTTGAAGCATATGGCAATCTCACCCTAGGTTGTTTATTTTGTACATGACTAAAGTGATACATGCCTGTTTAGGTAGTTTAAAGTATATTTTTCGTACAAAACTATAGGGATAAATGCAAATCTGACGTACTGCGCATGCGTTGTGATTATGGGTATGGTGGTCTAATGAGGTATCATCTGACAGAACACTGGGAGATGTTAATCATTCTAATTAACATATGAATAGATACACCAGCAGCAAGAGGACTGGGGCTGTGTTCCAATAATTCCCGAACTGTCGGTAAATTACATTGTAGCATGTCGGTGTGGACTGTTCGGATTCAAGAACTCCTTCATGTGTGGTCGACAAATGCAGCTTTCTTTTTGTCCAGTTGGAAGGATAGGTCCGGTGTATGCTTTGTAGCCTAGGGTATCTCGTGACTAATTGGGAGCAAGGCGGTTACCCCATGCTCAGCGGAAAATGGGAAGTTGGGACGAACAGTGGTGAATATTGTAAGTATGTGAATAGTTTTGTCTTGAATTAACCAAATTAGTTAATTTTAATGGTCAGTGAGTCAGATATGTCACAGGTAATATTTGGTTTATTGAAATATTTGATCTCTTTCTGTGCAGATGGGTTTAGTTGACATTTAACAACAGAATCCAGTATCTCTGCAGTGACAGCAAATCTGATATCTGCAGCTGAGGCTCATCAAAAAAGAAATTAGCACACAGAACGTGTGTTCGTAAAACAAAGAAGTGAGTCTTGTTTGGCAACAAATGGATATAGAAAGATATATCCTATTTTATCTTTCATAATAAATGAAAATTTGCAATCTATGTAAATAATCCACTTTATTACGGTGTAAACCAAACTACCTGCTTTGGTTAGAACCATTCTTTGCCTGCTTTGTGCATCAACTGTCACAGATGCTAGGTGATGCTAGTGAATGAGGGGCAGTGACAGCTGGGGTTGGCTGGACCTTTTTTATTCTATAGGTGCACTCTTCCGGGCCTCTTTATTTATTTTAACAGCCTTTGAAACCAACCTGTGTCCCCATTTGCCTACTCATTCGATGGATAAACTGACACCATCAGTCAGAAATTACATAGGAACCAGTCAAGGTAAACTAGGTCCTTCAGAGGAAGCAGCCGCCGAAATCGAACACAGCCTAAGTGAAGCCCGCATTGCTACACCAGAGGACCAAGATAAGTCTACGTCGTAACTCCTGCTACAGCAAACCTGCTTTGCACTTTCTCCAAAAGAGGATTGTGGAACCCAACACTGCCCTTTTCCTCACTATTCCCCTCCCAACCTAAACCCAATGAGCCTTGGAGAACCACTGCAGCCTTTTCTCTTTGTCCCCTTAACCAGAGAGCCTTGCAAACAGGTTGAAAGCCAGGACTGCTCTATCTGCTTCCTTTTCACTACAACCACAAAGGGTACGAGCCATTTCACAGATGAGAAAACCATCATATATCTTTCCTAAACAAGAGAAATCCAACTGAACTAAGCCATTATGTACACAAAGAAGAATATATTTATATGGCTGGAAACCCTAATCAATAATGATTCAATGATATTACAGTTTTACATGGATTTTCTGTTTGGGACATGAAGTTTATTATGAAGAGTTTGGAATCAGGTCATATTAGTTAATTTAGCAATTTTAATGTGTTTAAATCCATTCAGAACGCACATCCAATGTGGTAAATAAAGCATTATTATGGTAGTAATAGTAAAAATACATTTACCGTAGCATTGTCAGAAATAACTCTCACAGTAATTTAGATAATCAATTACTGTGTGATTGTTCCTGAAATACATCCTAAATAATCTCACAGCTGTTTTTCTATATGTAATAAACAGCATAGAAAATAATGGCAGGTTTAACCAGTGTTGGGAATGTTACTTTAAAAAGTAACTACTTATAGTTACTAGTTACTTGTCCAAAAAGCTAACTGACTGTTTAAAGCTTGTTACTAGTTAAAGAAACTATGCAGTTTTTTTTTTTTATTTTGTTGTTGGACATTTAAATACATCTAGAGGTTTAATTATAAGATGTTTGTTAATAATTGATTAATCAGATAACCAGACATTCAAAAAATTGAATGCTAATCTGCCTTATCTTTGTTTGTATGATTTGACAAGTGAGTTGCAATATAATAATATAGATTTGATGTTTTTTGTTTATAATAAAAGAACAAAAAAATGTTTTAGAGCTTAACATCTTTGCATGTCGACAGTTTTCGATTGGCTATAAAATAGGTATGATGCTACAAAATAATGCTTTTCAAGCGATTTAATAAAAATAAAACACATTTTGCACTAGAATTAAACAGGGGTTACACTATTCTGGAAAGAAGGAGTGTATGATCTCAATGTTTTTGCATGAAAAAGTGTAAACCAGGAAAGTAAAATCAGTAGAGGTCTGGGAAATTAAATAAAGCATGTTAATTAAAGGCAGCAGATCCCAGTCAGTCTTTTTGTACTGAACAAACATATCTAAAAAAAACTTCCAAGACATTCATGTATTTTCATGACCAGGATATAAAAAAGGAAAGAAAAAACGTAAGCAGATTAGCAAAAATCTGTTCTAACATAATGGTACTGTTGTCGAGGCAACTGGCTTAACTACTAAAGATATAGAGCAACATGATTTTCCTATGACAGCAATAAAAACTTAAGAATACAAGCTGTGGGATGAATATCTGTTTTCTTTCATCAAAGTCCTTTGGAATATTATTCATCCTAAAACAAGAATAATGCATGACTAACTACAAGCTTTAATTGCACAGGACTATTACCAGGTATGACATTGACGCGTCCACCGTCCATTCACCTTGTACATGGAACAAAATTAGCTCTTGTTCTCATGATGCTTAGGCCTGCAGGGTGGGAAAATAACAAGGTTCTACACAAATGGACCTTCACCTCTATTCTCTTTTTCTAATGACAAACAGCCAAAGTTAAAACTACTAACAAAGCAGGGATGGTTTTTTTGTTGACAACTAAATGATGAAGACTTTGGCAGGCTATTATGGAAACGCCTCTGCTGACCTGATAATTCATCAGCGATTACAGTATTTCTTTAAAAGATTTTAACAAGGTTAGCAATCTACACACTAATATTTTCATCACTATTTCTAAAGTTTGATATTAAAGATGTTAAAATGTTCTCTATCACTTAATTGAGCTATGTAGTTTAACATATATGAATGGAAGCACATTAATATAACCCTCTACAGTGTGATGTTATGCTTATAGAAAACAGGATTTTCAGGCTTTCTTTCAGGTGTTCTTTTTCTTCACTTTCCCCACAATGTTATCACAGGCTGCATTAGGATGGATGCTTCAAGATCTCAGTGTTCCAGTTTCAGTTCAAATACTTCAAATTTAAGGCAAACGCATTTTGACCACAGGACCAGAGCAATCCAGTTGTATCAAATGAAAACACCTTGGAAAGGTCAAATGTTGTGTCATTTAGATAACATCAGCCCAGTATCTGTGGCATTAAGCCTTGTGTCTGTGGGAATAAAATATCTGAGGTCACAAACCAAACTTCCAACTTGTATTGTAGGTTTATAGGCATGTAAAATCAAAAACCGTCGTACTAGCATTGGCAAAGCTTAAGGACTAGGAGTTTGTATAACACAGAAACAATTTATCACATTTAAAAGAGCTTTGCTGGTATATTTTGTGGAAGTCAGTGAGAATGAGAGAAAGGGAGGATGATAACAAAACAGGGTTGGCTTGTAGTGAGTTCACACAGAACATATTTCCAAGCATTAAAGCAAGTCAAAACACATAAATAAAAATTATTTTAATTGTTTTCATCTAAGCTGGTTAATTTTTTCCAGTTTTAAAATCTTACTCTGATTCATTCAGATGAATAAATAAAGCACTTTCAGTGGTTTGTGCGACACCATAATTTTTTGCAATATCTAAGATTAGATTTTGTGTGCATAAGCTTAGAAAGGCTATTTAAGGCTAACGTGATTATTGACAAGGATGCAATCACCAGATACAGTATACACCAGAACATGGTTTACTTTGGATGCAAAATATTTTTGCTTATTTTTATGACCCGGAAGTATGCTTTTCTGTCAAACCATCTTATTTGCCTAAGAACAACCAGCATATCTGTGGAAAACAAGCAAAATAAAAAAAAAGAATATATAAAATAACGTTGCAGCCGACAGGCATCTAAAGAAGAAAGAATCTTGCAGCAATGAAAACCATTCACAGTTTTTGATCATGACACCTCTTTTGCATTACATCAATGTCTATGAGGGTCAAATCATGTTTTGTTTTTTTACTTTTTAAAAATAAGCAACTTAGAAGTCAGCAAAAATGTGCAAATCCAGAGTGTTAGAAATTGTATTAAGAATATGCATTTAATTTAAGGGATAAATTAAAGGAGAAGTATCTTAGATTGCAGATTTTTTTTCTAAAACCATAGGACAACCTCCTGACATTACTGCTTATAAAAAAGATAAGGAAATAACAAAGCCACTGAATTGGAATGCCATAGGGTGACCCCATACCAAGTTTACATTTAAGACAAATTTAGAGAATGCAAATAGAAAAAAAGATTTTCAACTATGCGGTAATTTAACCCCAAGTCTGAGTTTTGGCGGTATGCAGGGGGCTGCGAGATTGAAAAGGAAACAAAGTTATAATTTTCATCAATTAAATGTATCCAACATGGAGGCATAAAGTATACATCCATCCAATCCAAAAAAAAAAAAAAACACAGCTGAACTCTGTTTTATTACTGTCTGACCCTCATCTTATTCTGCACACAAACAGCAGGACACACTCTTCCCATGGATTCCCACACGCTTTATGTGAAATCAAATCTGGCATTTATCAGTTTTATAATTGGCTGATTGATATCCTTGTTTCATCGTTGATTATTTTTTTTTATTTTTCTTTACAAAGTTAGTTGTACCGGTACATTAAATGACATGTCTCTAAAATGATCAAGTCTGTTATTCATATGTTAAGTCATTTGTTTTGCATTTTGATTGTATCATTTATTCATAGTTATTCAGATTTCTATATTATACTTTGAACCTTGTTAATTTACGTGTTTAGTACTTTATATTTGCAATTTGACCTCTCAATTTATATGCTAGTTTTTGTGTTAATGAATAAGTATATTGTTATATTTTTATTTTTTTTTATTTATTCATCTATATATGATATTCATTGTTCCTTTTACCTTTGCTTATTTTGTATTTTAGTACATATATACAGATCATTTTTGTTTACATATTTTTAAAAAACTGTTCATAAAGGTATTCTTTGATCAATTATATAGCAGATTTTTTTTCTTTTTTAGAAATTATTATAGTAACTTAAGTTAAGTAGTTATTACCTCAGCTGTGTGTTTGTTAGTTTGCATAAAATAAATTATTTCTGTGTTTTATTATATAGTGTTAGTGTGAAATCTTTTAAGGATCAACCTAATTAAATGAAGCAAGGCTTTTATTTATTGATACTATTTTTGTTTGTTTTGACCTTAAAGACTGATAACTGTTCTGAAACAAACTGTGTGGATCTTATGTTTTCTAGATTTCTTTGAAAATACTAATTTGGGGGCTTTGCTTATGAGAATCGTAGTGTCTTCACACAAACAAACAAAGAAGTGGGTCTTGTTTGACAAAAAATTGATATAGAAAGATATATCTTATTTTACCTTTCATAATAAATGAAAGTTTGCTATCTATGGAAGTAATCCACTTTATTACGGTGTTATGATACCAAGTGTGGAATGAGAATATTATGGAGATAAAATTGGGATTGGGGTAAATGCTTGAAAATATTCACTAACCCAGCTTTGAGAAATAAGCCTGTGAGGTTGAATAATAATAAAAAACTTTCTGGCACTCCATGGGGGAAAAGTTAAAAAATTATCCCACTGTAAGTACCTTCAGTTGCTGATATAAATCACAATGTATTAAGTATATTCAGGCATAACTCTGATGATCAGATTTTTCATCACAGTTCATCATCATATTCCTCTGAAGCAGATAGATCGTTTTTCATCTATAATCAGTTTATGCTAAGTGAAGAATTTAAAATTAGTTTTGTGTTTCAAACATGGTAACAGTTTTTCAGATAGCTCAGATTTAAACAACCAAGAGAGAAACAAAGAAGGTTTACAGTGTCACCTTGTGGTCAAAAACCCTGCGGTGAAAACAAAAACAAAAATGCTTCCAGAAAGATTTGTAGAAAACAGATTCCAGAGGGGTATTTATTAAATAAAAAGCAGACATAGTACAGCTGTGCATGCTATTCTGCAGGATTTAAGAGGGAAGTCCCAGGTGCAGCTGGTGCATATGCTTGGATTAACTGGTTTTCATCAGTATCATACCTCTATAAAACTACAAGAGTCTTCTATGAGCAGCAACAGTTTCTTCCTAGCAGTCTACATTTGGTAATAAAACTAGTTCCAGAGTAATGGGAACTCACCAGTATACAGAGACAAGCCATTTTCAAGTCAAAAGCACTTTTGAGCAATATCATCCTAGCATATGCACTTCTGGACCATAGTGTGCTCATGAAACTACAAAAAATTGAAACCATTTTACATCAAGAACTGACACATAAATAACTGGGGTCCACGTACCAACACAAGCTCCAGTTTTTATTCTCTTTTCTTCTTGATTGAATACTTTAAAATATTCCCTGCAGATGGTCCAAATGACAGTGTGTGCCTTTTGTGTGTGTTCAAGAATTCCTATCTTCATGCAGAAATGAGCAGTCGTCATGGTGATGTGCATATGTATGATAACATGCTCTTAGCTGTAACATATTTGTTTAAACATTTTTAATTATAAAAGTGTCCTTTAATCATGCTTCAGTCAGCAAAATAGTATTTCATAGGATCTGCATTAGATTTTACAGAAGATGCTGCTGAATTCTCTTTGCATCAGCCCATCATGGTTCCCCTGCAGGTGGTGGGGCCACTGGGAGATGGTCTTCTATCACTTCTTCTTTCTTGGCCCGCAAGGTCTTAATAAGAGGAAAACGACCATCAAGCACTCACTGATGAACCCTAAGGGATGTTTCTTTCCTTGATTTATTGACATTATGATTAAACTGCTCTTCATTAGACTTCTAACCCAGAGCAATGGGAGAACATACCAGGGTCATAAAACAGGGCAGTAAAACAGCCTCTATGATCATCATTGAAACCCCTTCTCCCTCTATTTGTATAATCTCTTCTTTTCTTCATCTCAGGTCCAGATAGTTGAACTTGGCAACACAACACAATCAGGCTCACAGTATTTATTGAAACAATTAGGAAAACCAAGTCAGTGATGATTAACAATGGTCCAGCAGCTAAAAAATAAGGAAAACTGAAATTCACAACACTAGTAGTTGTAGTTGATTTATTTTATTTTTTTTTTTTATTACACCCTTATCAGTGGTCAGTGTATACTCCTAGACATTGGAACTGGGTAGGAAGATTCCAATGGCCCTTGAAAGACGGGGGCCCCAAAAGAAGAAGAAAAGATATGTCCCACAAGATATTTCAAATATAATAGAAAATCCCAGATAAAATAAATTCTATCTTTGTGGCAATATCTTTCAGCTTTACACAGCGAAACAAAGCATGAATATATTGACCAACCAACTGAAGCAGCCAGCCCAAAAATACATGTTTTGTCATTACATGTGTAAATAAATGAAAAATAAATTCTCATGCCAGCACAAAAATAATATGTCCTATGTTTAAAGTTATAGCGAAACCAAATAGAAGTATATTTTAAAAATAAAAAAAAATACTGAATAAAGAAATAAAGAGTTAGAATCCATTGGATTTTCAGAAAAAAGTCAATGATTGCTGTAAATTCCTGGACAGAGCCGATCATCAGATCATGAAGAAAATATTAAGGGCAAAAGGAAAGGGGAAAGAATGGTATCCTGTTGAAAGAAGCTGTCAGAATTCTGCCATCTGACAGTTTCTTAGTAATTTTTTGTCTTTGCAGTTGTTTTCTGTCAGTTTTGTATTCCCTGAGTTACTCTCTGTCGCCCCCTTGTGCCTGTTTCCTTTCCCTTTAGCTCCCTTCTGGTTAGTTTTATTCACACCTGTTGCATATTAGCTCATTATCCCATCCTTTGTTCTGTTCCCCCTGCTTGATGTTTAATGGATTTTTCGGTTCTCAGTATTTTGTATTTTTGCCTCTGTTGCCTTGGAAGTTTTATTAAATCAGCAGAACTCATCTCTGCCTCCTTTTCTCTGCTTTTGGGTACTCAAAAACCTCCACTCAACCGTGACAGAAGCTGCTTGTAGAAGAGGTATTTTTCTGACTCTCTATTCATACATTGACTCAGGTTGCTTCAATGTTGGCCCAACAGGACCAGAGGTGGTTACTAACTAGTCACATTTACTCAGTTACAGTCTAACTCAGTTTACTCATGTACTTGAGTAACTTTTTTTTTTAATTATGTACTTTTATGAGTAGTTTTACAGCATTGTATTTTCTACTCTTACTTGAGTGGCTACTCCATCCATTGTGAGAGACTTGACTAAGTAAAAACAAGCTTGTTTAAACAAATATGCACCATAGAGAGACACACCTTCTTCTTTGTACTTATTAGTTAAATGCTATTTTTCATCTGCTGTGTCGTTTTGAAGCCTAGTGATATTAGAAAAAGAATACTCTTGTTTAACCTATTCTACATATTGTCAAAATTGATTTTGTAAGTTGTATAACTCTATAAAATATTAAATCAGTTTTTATGACCATCGGTAGTCGATCAGATACTCGGTTCTTAAGTAGCCTTCTTACAAAATATTTTTTTACTGCTACGTAAGTATTTTCTTTAATGGCAACTTTTTACTATCTTGTTTAAAACTTGGATGAGTTACTGTTACATAAGTCACATTTGTGGGTACTCTACCCACCTTTGAACAGCACTCATGGTATGTCTCACCTTCAGGAGTTTAAGACATCCCAAACAGCCAGGAGGATTTCTCCACATAAACAACCCATCCATATGCTTCCTGATGAGATATAGTCTACCTTTGATGTTTTCTCTGGACTGAAGTGGTGTAATGATTCTGTTGGGAGTTTTTTTTTTTTTTTGTTTATTTGTTTGTTCGCTTTTCCTGGGGGGAATTTGGGTTTGTGAGATAAGCCTTTTAAATGAATATAGCTCCTAATCACTTTATTCAAACTGTGCCTGAACATCTTGTAAAATAAGCTAAAGAAATTAACCATCAGAGTCTGAAAATCACAATATTATCCTTCACTGTAAACAACTTCTAAAAACATTTGAGTAAATAATTTGGTTACTTGTAGTAAAATATATGAATCACAAGATGGCACCAGCAAGGCATGACAATCCTCCCACTGCTCTGTATCACGTACTCAAAAACAGATAAACAACAACAATAAAAAAAACTGATTGATTAGAACTTATTGTTGACACAGTAGAATAAATGTTAAATAAAATTATCTTGACTTTTAGGTTGGATTATTTTTAAAGATCACTGTACATAACAAACAACTGATGCCATCTTTTTTTTAAACAAAGATCAAACTATAAGTTGAGCTGGGAAGTTTTAATGACCTCTTAGAGCCAATACATAATGTTAATGAAGAGTTTATTAAAAACGCAGAGTGAAAATCAAACATGCAAATAACCCAGCAGCTCATCAGGAGCGCTCTGAATTTATCCTGCAACAATCACATGATGGTTTTCGTGTGGGAGCAAAGAAATCTGTTGATTGCTAATCATTAGATTACAGAGTGAAGGAAGAAATAGAACAAGAAGAGAGAGAGCTGCAGAGGAAAGGTGACCACAGCTTCACAGGGGAGTTCCTAATATTACAGTTAGTCATGTTTTCTTGTCTTTGGCACAAGTGAAATTAACAGGAAAAACAACTTAAATTGGTACAGCTCCATATAATGCATATGTCAATAGACCTTAACACCTGACTTTAAAACAATGTTTAAATGTAAATAAGTTTTCCTTATTCTTTGAGATCTAAATAACCTTAAAGAGATTTATGAGTTTTATTTAATTTTCCCTATTTATGCAATAAAGGCAAGAGGGTCCGACATGTTTTTTGATAAGAGAGGAGCTGATGAGGCAGATGGAGGAAACTCAGCAGCAGAAGGGAGACTACATGGTGGAAAGGAAAGAAGGAGTAGTAAATGATCTAGATATGTGGATCACACCTCGGGGCGACAACTTGTGGTGACACTTCAGGGTAACACCTTGAGGTGACATTGTGGGATGATATGGATAAGGAATGTGGGAGAAACACACATGATGCCCCAAAAACTCAAGTATTCAAGCTATGAAGAGGCTGTTGCTATGAAACAGGCAATCACAAAGTCCGAAATGTTTTCCATCAGGATCTGTCTGTGACTTATGATGAAAACCTCATAAATATTGCTGCTATGTTGGAGAATGATTGAAGAAGAGAGATGATCTGCAGTGGCACAGAAAAATGAAGCTTGTGTCCTTGAGCAAGACACTTCAACTGCCTACTGGCAAGTGTGCCCCAGGGCAGCTGTGGCTACAATGTAGCTTTCTACCATTAGCATGTATGTGTGTGAATGGATGAATGGCTGAACGAAATGTAAACTGCTTTGGAGTCTCCTGATTTGAAATTACAGGTCTTTTACCATTTGTAAGATCAGGAGAAATAATAATAAAAATAATATATATCTATAAAGGACTGTTTCAAGGAATCTCAGAGTGTTAGAATCAAAACACTAGAATAATACAGCCCAAGAGTAAAACAGAGGAAAGGTTTAACGGCATAGTGGAGGATTTTCATGAATTTCTGAAAAGACACGCTCTCTTACAAAAAAAATGCACATGCACAACCCTGTACCCACTCCTGAGAGGGAACTCTTATTACAAATGTGCGAGAGTATGCACAAGCCCATTTCCAAATCCTCCACTATACCTTTAAGTCCACCTTAAAGGTATAGTGGAGAAACCAAGGTTACATTAGAAGCTCTGACCCCATGATTTGGACCCTGGGAGAAAGAATCTGGAGGAGCAGGATGCAGAATGACCAGAGGATATGGCTGGAGGTTTGGAGTGGAATGAGTTTGTGTTGATTGGATGGACTATTGCTGCTAAAGCATTAATTGGTGAGCAGAAGATTTTATATTGAAAATTAACTTGGGACTGAAAGCCAGTGGAATGAGTATAGCTGTGATATCCTCATACTAGCATAATTTCAGAAGGACTCTTTTGGCAATATTTTAAATATGTTATACATGTTTTTATATTTTTGCATGAATGCCCATTAATAAGTCTATTGTAGTATTTCTAGTCTTGGAGATACAATGACATGGATACAAGGCAGACAAGAAGACAGTGTCATGATTTTATCAAGAGCTCGGACCCACATGCAGATAAACCAATCCAGAGAGACAGGGGGAAAAGTTAAACAGGTTTATTGAGAAGTTTTGGTGGAGATTCCAGTGTTGATCTGAACAATGCTCAACTGGAACTGAAAGGTGAGGGGAAGACACGGTTAGTTTAAGTTCAGTGGGAGAATTGATTCTCGAACTTGAAGAGGAGAAAAGGTTGGCAGACTCACATTTGCAGAGGTTAGGTTGACTCTTAGAATCCAGTAAGTGAGGAATGTGTTCCGGTGTTTGTCTCAAACGGTGGAGGGCGGACAGCGTTACCCAGAATGTGGCTGCTTGTAGATGAACGGAGGATACTGACCGCCACTCAGATTTCCTGCGGTACTTGAACGGACTGTTGTGCAGATGAATCCCTTGCTCAATGTGCAGCTCAAACGATTCCTCGGGGAAAAGTGGATCCAAACCTCCGGCTTGTATCCCCTGCTTAGTTTGAAGCTCAGTTGATCCTTTCAGGGAGAGAAGGTCCAAAAAATCCAGTTTGCAGGATGACTTCCTGCCGAGAGGCAAAAACAAAATAACAACGTTAGATTGACAAAGACTGAAGTTGACAAAAACTCAGTTTGATTCAGCAAAACTCAGCTTGGCTAGAGTACCCAAAACTGGCAAACACTCTGGCATCAAGGTAGTGGCAGTCAGCAGCTTAAGAGCACTCCGGTAACCCCTTGCAGATGTGTGTGAGGAGGAGAATCAGAACCAGGCGCCGCCTGGTGGAGGAAGGAAGACAAACACACAAAAACACAGACCACACAGACTGGAGTCCTAACAGACAGATCTTCAAGATGTTATGACGATAGTTGAATGAGGTCTTTGATAGATTCTTTGAGGTCATAAGAGGTGAGCAATGTTAATCAAACACTGCCGAAAATCTGAACAGTAGTAGCAAGCTTCAGATTTGCTACTACTGAGCTGAAATAAATTATTGTATAGACCACATGCTTAAAATGTAATTAATGAAAGAAGATGGATGGATGGACAGATTTCTCAATGCTTTTTCATGTTGTTGGTTCAATCTGGGTTCCTGAGATGTGGCCTCATTAGTTAGGTCTACAGAAAAAAAGAAACCATTATTTATTTATTTATTTATTTATCGTGTTATCTGTGCTGTGTCAGCATACCATTTACCAAGCAAACTGTTCTGTTAATATAAATGTGCAAACATGGCCATCAAGCACAGACATTATTAGCCATGTTCTGAATATTACTTTAGATTAAAAACATGTACAGCATTTTTTATGAGATATCAGGCTTCTGAAAAGTATTTTCATTCCTATGCACCCAGGTTCTGATTTAGCGTATTTTTGCATTAATTACTGCAAAATAATAGTTGCATGGAGGTGATCAGCCTGTGGCTCTGCTGAGGCTTAGGTGGCTTTGACAGCCACCTGCACTGCTGCGTCTTATCTCTCATCTTCCTTTTGATCATAGATGGGGTTAAGGTCAGGTAAGTTTGCCTTCCAATCAAGCAAGGTGACACCATCTCATTGATCCAGCTTTTCTTTGTCTGGGAGTCTGGGCAAGCAATAAGTTCTGCTGGAAAAGGACATCATACAGCTTGTCAGGAATGAAGCATGAAGCGGTGTAATATTTCTAGGTAAATAACTGTGTTGACAGTGGACTTAAAAGAAAATAGTGGACATGCTCCAGCAGATGAAACGGCACCCCAGGTCATCACTGACCTCACTCTGGACATTAAGCAACAAGGATTCTCTGCTTATCCACTCTGCCTTTAAACATCTGAAGGACCTCACAGGCTCACTGTGGTTTGTTGGCTGTGCAAACAGGACAGCAGAGGAGGCAAGAACCAGAAAGAGACATACAAAAGGAACCTGTTCAGCTCATCACCCCTCAAAACTAAACAGGTAAAATATTTTAAGGCAAAATATGATGGAAACTATGGTTAAAGAAACCAAAACAGCCACAACAAAGACTGGAGTGGTTTATGACCTGGTGAGGCCAGTGAAAGGGGATTCTCAGAGAACTTTTTTTGAAGTTTGCTGAAATTGATATATGATATGAGGCGATCAGGATATAAAATCACAAAAGACAGACAGTTGAAAGAGCTGCGCCTGTTCCACACTGTCCCTCATGAGCTTCCTGGTTATCCCACATTTTTTAGATCTGGTTACCCTCCTTCCTGCAGCAATTTAAGAAGCCACCTTCCACAGGAGCTGCTGCTCATTTTTAACATGACCTTTAATCAATCACTCTTACAATGATCATCATGTCGTTTGGTTCATCACTTACAGGAGAGCTACAAACCGCAGCAATTAGATCTTGAGAAGATATTCAGGGCTTTCCAATCAACCCAGGACTTGTAGAGGTTTAGGGTCAGAATAAGGTCAGCTAATATATCTGCAGACACCACATATCCTGTGTACAAACTGTTTAGACTGTTCTATTTAGGTCAGCACTACAGAGCGCTCTTTATAAAAAACAGTTGCCACAGAGTGTTTCTTCCCCAGGCTGTCAATTTGATGAATACTTAACAGTCAGGATGTTAGATCGATAGCATGCATATTTACATCAATCCATTAATCTCTTTGCATTTTGTAAAAATATGTACATATGAATAATTGACAAAAATATATGATTTACCAGGTTATTTATATTATTTTTTTCAGCTTTACACTGTAACAAGTACAGAGCAACAAAATGAACTGCATTTAGCATCCCCTTTGTGAGCAGTGGGCTGCCATTTTGCGGCGTCAGAGGAGCAGTCTGGGTTTAAGGGTCTGGCTCAGGGACCCTGAGTGGTAGTCTGTGGGAGTAAAACTCAGAACCTCAGGGATCCGAGTGCAATGCTCTAACCACTAGACCACCACCTTTATATTTGTGAATATAAACATTAATGAAACGTGTGAGAAAAGAGGAACTGAAGACAAATCTGTTGTTTGTTTGCAGATAATTGTCAGCTAAACCCAGAAACATTTCTATTGAAATAAAAAAAACATCTAACACTTTTACTGTAGTTGCATAAAATATCTAATTCAAAGATGGGTAATTTAGAAAGTAGATTCTGTATGGAATATTTGGAGAAGCAAATCTCAAAGATGGGGTTAGTGAATTTAGGTTGGTTCTGCACAGCCTCTTTGTTAAATTAACCTCAAATATATATATATATATATATATATATATATATATATATATATATATATTTTTTTTTTTTTTTTTTTTTTAGGCAAACGAGTCTCTCTGTTTGCTATTTTAATCAAAGTAAAAAAAATATCTAAATTCAAAGTACTTTAAATTGTGAGGCAGAATAACATACTCAAAGCTTTTAACTGTATGTTTTGGTAGTATATATTGCATAGAAACTGACCTCGTTGCATGATGTTGGTGAGTGAAACTTTCTTTCATCCCAGCGTCAGACACACAATGCTTGTGCTGCTGCAGCCTTGAAGGCGTGCTGCCTGCTGGGTAAGTGCTGTTGTCAGGGCAGCTTCATCTCAGTGTTGGACGCCTCCCCACAGCCAGCAGCAAAACCAGACTTCTGCTGCATGGTTTCATTCGGTGATATGAGCGAGCTCAGGCTGCAAAAACACTCAGCAGTGAACCCTCCTACATCCACATGGTTTATTTGGTCCCTCCTGTATGTAGTGACCATTCAGAAAATATTCTTCTACAAACAATGCGGTGGGATTCAGACTCATTTTGCTTCTTCAAGTGGTGCCAATTTCACAACAAATTTGATCTCAATGCATTTGCAATTACATATCCATGACAAGGCCTTTATAAGATTACTCCTGCCATGCATATGAAGATTTCATTTACAAGGCAATCCGTTAGAATATTTAGAAAATATTGGGATATTTTTTAAAAAGACATTCCAAAAAAGTTTTTTACAAATTCAATGAACTTTCTTTTCAAGTTTGAAGACATTTGCTTCCGATCCAGGAAGCTTTTTCAATTCAAAGTGTAAGATATAGCGTTGAGTTCGAGGCTATTTCTAACATTTTGAATTGAAAAAGCTTGCTAGATGGGAAGCAAAGCCTCTTCAAACTTGGAAACAAAGTCCAGTGGATTGTTTTTTTACTTTTTTGGAATGACTATGACCTGGATGACTTCACTATTCATCCTGGTGAATCCTCACCAGTTTAAAAACACATATTTATTAGTTTGGTCAAAAATAGACCTGATTTTTTCAATCCCCTGTTTCCTTTTAAAAATAGGTTTTCTTAGCAGAAACAGGACTCCAAATGCCTCATAATGCTTCATTTAAAAATATGCAAAGTTCTTCAGAGCAAAGGCAACGTGCTCAGCAGCACAGCTTTAGGTGCAGATTTTACTTAGTATTATCTTTGAGGATTAAACACATGTTAACAAGTTATATTTATTTCTAACAAAAAAGGTGCAGTCTATGTTATACTATTTACTAAAAAAACAAGCCATAAAATAACCACTGTCACCAAATGAGCGTTTATTTAATTGCTGGTCTTTAAATTAACTATTTTCTTATTCTTTGCTAATCCTGGTATTTCTAGGTGTTACTGAGTCTTTCTGAACTAATGGACTTCATCTCTAAAATATCTGACTGTTTCCCATGTTCATTGTCAGTCTGGTTTTAGTTTCCTTTTTTTATATACTTTCCCTTTTGGTTTCTTTCCAATTAAATTTTGTGAGTGAATTCACCTTTGGCTCTCTCCTTTAGTCCCTCTGCCCTGCTGGGGTTGCTTTTTATTAAGTGCTCTCACTCAAGCTAATCAGAGGCAGAACTGGGCAGGTCTGTAGTTTTCTAACATGCCAGGCTATTCAGAGAAGTTAAAGGGTAGACTGCTCAAGCTTAAAAAATATATTGTTAGATTACCTTTTAAATAAAAACAGCATGATCTCTTGAATAAAAAACGACCACGAAAGCATACAAATATCTTTATCCTGCTGATGCTGATGAAGATTCTCAGTCATCCAGGTCATAGTCATTCTGTAAAAGTTTTAAAAAAAACTATCCGCTGTACTTGGTTTCCAAGGTTTGAAGACGTTTCGCTTCCCCTCCAGGAAGCTTTCTCACATTTAAAATGAGAAAGCTTCCTGTAGGGGAAGCGAAATGTCTTCAAACCTTCGAAACCAAGTCCAGTTAACTGTTTTACTAAACTTTTATGGAACTTTATCCTGCATCTTTCACAGTTGAATTAGGTTTTGATTTTTCTACCAGGTGTCTGTGTGCTGAGTTTTATTTTTGATAGTATCTGATCTTTATTGTCTTTGCCTAATTGTTACTCCTATCTTCCTTTACTTCTTTCCAAACTGTTTCTGGTTGGTGTCCGAGCTGCTGCTACTTCACAGCAAAAGCATCAGTGGTTTATATTTAATCAGGACACCTCTTTTTGGAGGCTTTGGTTGCATATCATCAAGGACACACTGAGTGACAAAAAATTCTCTAGAAAAGAGATCTAATATAATGGATGTACACAATTAATCACAAAATATGGAAAAATGATGATCTTCAAACTGGAGCCATTGGTTGTATTTATGAATGCGATTACATTTGCTTATTGCTTCTTATCCATTAGTTAGCAGCTGCACCAGTTTATTTTATCTATAAAAGGCACTTTAAAGAGACAATTCAACCAGATCATACCGTCAGATTGGTTCAAAATTTTCAGTCTAAGAAAAACCTTTTTTTTTTCCATCGACACATTGACTTTAAGCAAATCCCTCACACCATGCATGCTTGTAGCGACAGTGGAGAGGAAAGCTCTCTTTTAACAAGAAAAAACCTCCAGCAGAACCAGGCTCGGTGTGAGCAGACATTTGCCCCGGCCGACTGGGGCTCAAAGAGATAGAAAAAGAAGCAGAAATAGAAAAGGCAACTGTCAACCAGCTCCACAGGTGGTCCCACCCAGGCAGAGCTCCCATGTCAGAGAATGAAGAGAGCAAATCCAGTCGATAATGATTTAATCAAAGAAATGTGAATTAACATTAACCTACAAATAAACTTATACATTAACTTTCGTTAAAACAGCTTGTAGGGTTTTGACTGATGCTGTGACAAACATCTCACTTGCACTAGACCATCTTGGCCGTTTCAAAAGCCTAAGAATAAATTATAAAAAAAAAATAATAATAACATTTAGATAAGTTAAAGCAAGGAAAAAATTAGGAAATATAAACTTGTAGAAAAGGGATCCACTGGTTACACGCCAACTGACTCAGACTGAAAGATGATCACTTCAATCTGCATCTTTGGTGTATCCCGTCACGTCGCACGTGTTCTCGTTGCGCCTCGCCTCCTCCCCTCTCTCCTCCCTCCCTCCCTCCAAAGGTGACCGGGGAGTCGCTGCCAGTTATTTACCGTCCTGAAGTTGAATCGCATCCTGACGCAGATCAGCTGATGGAGGCTCTCTGCTCGGCGTGCATCTGCATCCTTCATCCCCCTCTCCGCAGCTGAGTACTCCTCACATGTCAGTCTGCTGCGCTCTTCTTCCCCGGGGGCTTCGTCTTCATCCAAAGTCATGTCCCCCCCGACGCTCAAATGTTAGTAAAAAGGACACGCACGCGTTGACTTATTTTTGGAATATTCATTTTGCATCCTAAACTGCGTTCCCGAGGGCATCCTGCCGCTGGCAGGATCAGAGTTCCCAGCGATGTGGATTACAGTCTGCAGCGTGTCTCTGCTCATCACTGTGGTCTGCGGTGCGCAAAGGTGAGATCCGACACCTCGATTCTAAACAGGCCTGAGTTTATTGTAAATACACCTCATGTGCCCCCCTTCCTCCTAATCTTTTAGCGCAAACGAACCCAGCAACATGTCCTACGTGAAAGCCACCGTTGACAAGTTGCTGAAGGGCTATGACATCCGTCTGCGGCCTGACTTTGGAGGTAAATTACAGCCGGTTGGCATGCGGGGCTCTGCGGGGCTGCTGCGTTCTAACGCTCTGCTGTCTCCACAGGAGCTCCGGTGGATGTGGGAATGAGAATAGACATCTCCAGCATTGACATGGTGTCTGAAGTTAACATGGTAAGTTAATGTGGGTTTTGCGTTGCTTAATTCCTCCCCAGAAAAAAAAGTAGTGCTCCTCTCTTTTTATTTTTTTTTTTATTTCCCTCTTTATCATCATCCTTATCTTTTTTCCTTAACAAGTGATGAGATACGCAATGTGTCAACCCCAATCCGCCTGCATCAAGTCCTTCCCTGGGGTGTCACAGCCAGCGGTGGCTGAGAATTAACAAGGCAGGCAGCTGAGAGGCTGTTTAGTGATTCCACGCACGATCTATGGCCTCAGAGCGGCATGCGGGACACAGGAGGTGATCAGAAACAGAGAGGGGGTGAAATGTGAAAGCTCTTCTTCTGTGCGTGTTCTGGTCTTCTTTTTTTTTTTGGCCCCAGTGCAGTAATTGCATAACAGCTGTCAGACAGCAGGCACCCGGCTGCGAGTCTGTCTGCAGAATGTGATGTGACCACTTCATATAGAGCGTGAGTGCAGCGCTGCCAAGGTGCACTAGGCTGAGGGAGTCTGACAAATTCACACGTTTACCCTCCCCACGCATCGTGGCATGAACACACTCTGAATGTTCCCCATGTGACTGAATGAAAATGTAACTTTTGCACGGGTTTGAAAGAGTTAAAGTCAAGGCAAATTTATGGATAGAAACTTTGACCTATATGGTTTTATAATTAGTGATGTAGACAAATGACTCATTGAATATTATACGCTTTATAGTTTGTACCAGTGCCATTTGTGCAGATGTGCAAAAATGTGCAAATTCTTATGTTGTAGACGAGGGGTCTTCAACGTTTTCCAGGCTAAGGACCCCCAAATTGATGGCGAGATGAAGCGGAGACCCCTGTTTATATATATTGTATGAAATTGTGTTACATCAAATTGGTCTATAGTCACTCTATTACATATGTAGTAATGTAACTAAAGTAATTTATTGAAGTATTTTGTGATTCGGAGTCCTGGTTGATGGGACAGGTGTTGTGAATGAAACGGTGCCCAGCTTGAAAGAGCTCCTGTGTGTCACTGAATTTGTGCATTGATGACTGAAAGACATCTTCTGCCTCCATTTATATGTTTACTACTGTGTTGAATTCATGTTAATGTGGATTTAAAGGCATTTCACTTAGTGAAAAAAATTGCAGGGGGAATAAAAATAAAGTTTAATCCGCCAAATCTTTCGCGACCCCCATGCAGCACCTCCGTGGACCCCCTAGGGGTCGCGGACCCCCTTCTGAAGACCTCCGTTGTAGACCTTTAAACTTAATTATATTTAGAGTTATCCTCCCCTTATATCGCTACACGTCCTTAAGGCATCTAGACATGATCAAGTCTCGCTTAAGTTAAAAGCCAGTATCTAAACATGGAAGACATTTGAGTAAGTGTACATACCGTATGATATGCTTTTGAAGGTTTCATTCAGGTTTCAGGTGGACTGCTGTGAGTATTTCTTGCAATCTTCGGAAATTTTTGTGCATGTGAACTGTTTGGTTTTCAAAGAAAGGTCCAAAGAATAGAAAAATAACAACAGAGTTGGAAATTAGTTGTTGTTGTCATATGAGAATAGGCAGATTGGTTTTAGCTGATCTGGAAACGCAACAGTTGCTCAAATAGCCATCCAGCAACACCAGGGTGCAGAATGCTCTCTCTGAACACAAACTATGTCAAACCTTATGCTCTTAAGTAGAAGGAGGCTATTCCGGTCTGCCAAAAAAAGCAAACGAGCTGACCAGAGAAACTTAAGCTCCAATATTAGGATAATTATGTTGAGAATTTAGTATAAAACATAAAAACAGCATGGTGTCATTATTCTTTAAGCATCCAAACCAGATGTATTTTAAGGCATTTTTCTTTCCAAGGTATTTTCTTTGGTTAAAATATATCCTGTAAGTATGTCCATCTCAGTCTACTTTCTGCACTCAACCTTAAACGTAGCTTTAAGCACAAACAGGACAAACTATAAACAAACTATTATTTTTCACAAGCCAAGAAAGGTTTTAATTAAAATCTTATAAAAATCAATTTCACGGCAAATAAACCCAATAGTTTTACAATCCAATCCAACCGTTAGATTGTTAGATTCACTACATATCACCAGGTAGATTGGTCATTTAAAAATACAGAATTACAGTTGATAAAAAAAAGCCAATTGGTAAAAAGCTATCAAAGACAGTCCAGTGGATTACATCAGGTTAATGATGTAATCCAGCAACCAAGCAAGTGACAAAACGGTTTAGCCTGAACAAACCTTAAGCAAAATGATTGTCAGTAGGGGTGTCCATTTTCTACAGCCATCTTCGAGTTCAGGAGACAAGAATGGGGGCGTTTCATGTCACCGTCACCATCAACAAAAATGTCAGAAGAGTTTTAGATGTTTCAGAACCTATTTCGTTTATTTCAGATTTCAAACCAAAATGTTTCACTGCTCTACAGCAACAAGCTGTACTTGCTGCAGATGCTTAGTTTACTGTTGCGGAAAACACAAGGTCCACCTAGATAAGGTAAATATTACAATGCCTATTACATCTTCTCTTGCTTTTTGTGATTTTTGTCTTTAACATCTGACCTCTCTGCGAGGATACCATCTGTTGCTCCATATGGATGTGGTCTAAAACTACTGGCTCAGGTGCACTTTCTAAGTCCTGTGTACACAGAATCTAGGGGGTTAGAAGCTCCAAAAATAACTTTATCTAAGAGGAAAACAGTTAAACTAAAAACAACGTAGACATTGGCACCATCTGTCAAATGGAAAAACAAAGAGGGTTGGGATAGTTGATGCAAGGAACAGGATTGTTGATGGCTTTGTTTTGGAAGGATACGGTACAATAAAAAAAAGTATCACAGAGCCGGGAATGCTGTCTGTTGAAACGGAAAAAAAGGCAATAAAGTTACTGGCAGCAATTATTGCAACCGAACAAATTGAAGGAAGTAGAAGAACACTGGATACTGAGATAACGTAGTTGATATGTTTTTCAGCTGTCTCAGTCTATGGCCGCTTTACAAAGATATCGCTCAGGAAGGCCTTAATCAATTAAAAACTTTATTGTGAAGGTAGATTTTGAGGCTAGCTATACACTTAAACAAAACTTTTTTCTCACATGACAAAACTATCAAATGATTGATAACCAAGAAGATACCAAGATTTAACTATTTTTCTGCTGCTTTTGTACATATTCACTTAAGTTAGGGGACACCATTTCTGATAGTATTCCAAATATGAACAGATCTGAATGAGAGGAAAACTGTTAGCGTTTTGAAATCCTGCACTGAGTATTTTAAGCAGCTAAAACCTAAGTGGTTTGGATGGATTTTTGTCATCAGTGGTTGTGTGGGCTCTGCCAAACGCTCCTGAAATGCTTCATTGGAGCGTTGAATTCTGAATCAACTGGATTTCTCTCCAACGTTTGTGTTGACTTACGGCAGAAGGTAGGGTTTCAACACCTCAAATGGCTGCTCCACAGTTTAAATGTATTGAGGGTTGCTGTTCATGTGCTCCTCTGCTAGTTTATGTTTCCTGAAATCACATTGCTGAATTGCTCACATTGGTGCCAAGTCTTTGTTAGCGAACATTTTTCTTAAATCAGTAAAGCAGAATAATATTCCATTGTATCCTTATAGAAGCCAACCTTATGATACCGACAGTTACAGAGGTCCGAGTGTGGTCTTAGGGCGCCATGGAGAAACTCCAAGACAGTTTTGAATGCTCTGACTGCAACATCTTCAAGGCTCCAGCAATATATGACAATGTATTAAATATTGCTGAGAATGCTATGACTGTGTCAGCCTACATCAGCGGTGGGCAATTCCAGTTCCTGAAGGCCGCTATCCTGCAACTTTTAGATGTGTCTTTGGTTCAGCACACCTGAATCAAATAATTAGATGATTGAGAGGACTCTGGAGGAAGTGACTGCATACTAAGGAGGTAACCGAGACATTTAATTCAGGTGTGTTGGAGCAAGGATGGATCTAAAAGTTGCAGGAAACCGGCCCCCTGGAACTGGAATTGCCCACCCCTGGCCTACATCAACAAATGCATGAGGAAGTCAGCATCAAAAAGAACATCACCACCTGGGCCAATCAGCGACCCTGAATAAATGGAGAGGTTCGGAAAAAACTAAAACCACGGAACTCAGCTTCCAAGTCTGGTGACAAAGAGGCACTAAGAACATTGCATGCCAACTTAAACCGTGCCATCAGATCAGCGAAGCAGAACCACAGCCAAAAAATCCAGGATCTTTTCCACGACACCAGCGAAACCAGGAGGATGTGACAAGGCATATGGGTGATCACAGACTACAACACACCCACCCCCCGGTAGATCCAGCAAACTTTGACTTCCTAAATCAACTTAACAACTTTTTGGAAGGTTTAAGGCACTAAACAGCACTCCAGCAGGGAAAGCTGTTCCACACCAGGTGAAGGAGGCACTCAACCTTGCTATAACTGAAGAGTCAACCCAAGAAAGGCCCCAGGCCCCAATAACATACCAGGTTGGGTGTACAAGGAGTGTGCAGATCAGCTGGCTGGTGTCCTCACAGACATTTTTAACACCTCGCTGGACCAATCCATAGTGCCAGCATGCTTCAAGTCTGCCACTATCATCTCGTGTCCAAAAAAAGCCTCAGGTCACCTCACCCAATGACTACCGGCTGCGGCTGTTTGCCGCCAACATTGGACCCGTTCCAATTCGCCTATTGATGGAACCGCTCCACTGAGGACGTCATCTCCTCCATTCTTCACCTGAGCCTGGCACACCTGGAAGGGAAGAACACCCATGTGCGGATGTTGTTCCTGGACATCAGTTCAGCTTTAAACATCATCATCCCACAGCATCTGGTAGGCAAACTGGAACAGCTAGGATTCAATACACTCCTCTGCAATTGGCTGCTAAACTTCCTCACAAACAGACTTCAGTCAGTTGGTTGGACAGAACACCTCTGATGTCATCACCCTAAGCACAGGCTCCCCTCAGGGCTGCATCCTGGGCCCCCTGCTGTTCACCTAGATGACACATGACTGCGTCCCCAGGTTCAGAGAGGAGGTGGGGCAGTTGGTGCTGAGATAACAGCCTTATCCTAATGGGAAGAAGGTGAAGGAGATCATCGTTTACTTCATTAAAAATCAGCCTAACCACGCTCCACTGCTCATCAACAGCTCAGCTGTAGAGGTGGTCAGCAGCACCAAATTCCTGGGGGTGCACATCACAGACAACCTCATCTGGTCTGTAAACACCACCTCACTGCTCAAAAGGGCATATAATTGCATGTACTTCTTGAAGGGGATGAGGAGAGCCCACCTGCCCCCACCCATCCTCACCACCTTCTACAGAAGCACCATAGAGGGTGTTGTGACCAGCTGTCTCACTGTGTGGTGTGGAGGCTGCAGCGCTGCAGATTGGAAGAAGATGAATAGAGTAGTGAGAACTGCAGAGAAGATAATCAGGGCTCCTCTTCCCTCCATAAAANACAGAAATATTTTCATTAATAAATAAAATATAATAAATAAACACAATAAAGGTTGTATGCTGTGCATAATATTAAGCAAGCTTGATAAAAAACTTATAAAATTCTAATTAAGTGTTCCTTCCTTGGCTATACTTTGCACACATAACAATGACACTAGCCAAACCAGTTAAGAAACAAAAAAATTCTCAGCAGCTGCATTTCTTACAAAAAAAAATTCTGAAACTGAAAAGAGCAAAGAATTATTCATTCACACAGTGTTCAGAAAGTGCATTGTCCTCTATTCTGCACTTTAGATGAATGACTGCTTAGGTGCCACTGGTGACGGCACTGTATCGATACTTTTAAAAACGAGTATTGTATCCGGATATAACATTTCAGTATCGATACTTTTTTGAGTTTCGATACTTTTGACAACCCTACTGCTCATCAACAGCTCAGCTGTAGAGGTGGTCAGCAGCACCAAATTCCTGGGGGTGCACATCACAGACAACCTCATCTGGTCTGTAAACACCACCTCACTGCTCAAAAGGGCATATAATTGCATGTACTTCTTGAAGGGGATGAGGAGAGCCCACCTGCCCCCACCCATCCTCACCACCTTCTACAGAAGCACCATAGAGGGTGTTGTGACCAGCTGTCTCACTGTGTGGTGTGGAGGCTGCAGCGCTGCAGATTGGAAGAAGATGAATAGAGTAGTGAGAACTGCAGAGAAGATAATCAGGGCTCCTCTTCCCTCCATAAAAGACATTTCATCCCAGTGCTACATGTCCAGAGCCTGTAACATTATAAATTGCCTCTCACACTCCCACCATGGACTGTTCTCCCTGCTGCCAACTGGGAAGAGGCTTCGCAGCATTCAATGCAGGTACAGCAGATTCCAAAACAGCTTCTTCCCCAATGCCATCAGACCGCTGAATGTTGAATAAGATGAAAAAAAAAAAAAAACTGCTGAATGTTGGAAAAACTGCAATTCATTTACCAGTCTTCTGAAGATCGCTGCAGATCGCATGAAAGAATCTCCCAAAAACACTCTGGTCTTGTTTCTCTCTTCTGTGGCATTTATTTTCTCTTCATAAACTTCACACACACTTTTTCTCTTATGACCCATTTTCAAAGAACCGCGGTGAGAAAGGTGAGCTTCAGGGACTGTCGGAAACTGTAGCTCACTAAAACATACGTATGCGGCTGAAAGTGCGCATACGAAGAAAAAATATGGCCAGCTGGGGACGAGCACATAGTATGACCTTACATAAAAGTATCACCAGAATGATTTACAATTAGGAGGAACAATTATTGAGATGATCCGCCCGGAAATAAAGATCGTCATCTATACCTAAAAAAAACAGGGGAAAAAACAGAGGAAAGAAAAATATTTCCACTGCAGTACAAGTGAGAAAAAAATTGATTTATATACTTGAGGCAACGAGTTCGCTTTCAGCAGCATCTTATACATGTTGTTACGGGTTAGAGTGAAGTTAGGAGCGTTACAGATGACTGCCAGTGAATTTATAATAAGAAGTTGTTGACATTTCTTCAATATCTTCAAATAGACCTGTGCAATTAAAGCTCTGATAAAACCCTGATAACCAGAGGCTCAAACTCCAAACAATCTGAAACATTACAACAATTGTCCATGAATTTTGAGAGAACCCCATTAAATGTGTCTATCTACCCATCTTGATATTTAGCTTCGTAGTGATATTCCAGCTCCTTCTGATGCATCCCAATCTGTATCCAGGTTTTAAAGAGACATAGTCATTCTGGAGTTGTGGTTCAACTAAGACATTTTCACCAGTTGGAAGGTACATGGAATAACCTCCAAGTGGAGTCTTCTTGAAGACATTGTGATCAGATGAACCACCTCACCTAACTGCTTTCAGTTTGGAGAAGCAGCGGCTTCTGCATGAATGCCATTGATGGTTCAGCCTCTCAACTTTATGCCAATTAGAGCAAGGCTACATAAAAAGCTAACTTTAGGAGCTAATGCATAGATTCTTTCCCTCTATGTTGTAATCCACCTTTCATGACCATGCAGTGAGAACTTCATCTTTCAGCTTTATCACCCTTACACAGCAATGCATTCTGCAGATAAAGATCTAATCTATTTAATTATCTAAGTCCTTTCATTTAGGAACAAGACTGGAGATTTTTTTTTGACACTATGTGCAGTATAAGAGGGTAGTTTCACTCCTAGGGAGAAAATCAGATCCTTTCCAGTTGAAAAGCATGGCCTCAGACAAATCACGCTGACTCATCCTGGCCTGTTACTTTAATCCAGGTACAATGAAAGACATGTCAGAAAGCAAATTAATAATAAACAAAAGTATTGTAGAGGTGTAGCTTTATAAAGTGTTTCCTTAGTTAATTGAGATCACCATTTTTGCTCTTACATTTTATGGTTTTTTGTTAGAATCAGAAAAATTTCACAAGGATAGAAAGTTTCCTCATAAAAATGACTCAGAAAGTAAAAGAAAAAATATGTCAAAAAGAAAATTAAGAGTAGGTCTATGGTTTTATTTTACTTCAGCACAAATTAAAGCCTCCTCTGTGAATAATCAAATCACATAAGTGATCACATTAAGGGCTAAAGGGAATTGCAGCACACTATGGAACACAGAAGAGGATAGCCCCTAGATCCATTAGGTCCTGACTGTAAGGCTCCATGCTGGGAGAAAAGGTCCCTCAGAAACTCAGAAGTGTGGCTGGCATCAGAGGGAGTGCAGCGGATGCGCAGGTTGCAGGAGGAGGTTCGGCTGGGGGAGAGGTTTTACATACAGTACACCAACCAATTATACTAGATGGTTCACAATTCACAAAATGTGTAATCTCAAGGCACTTTACAGATCATACAGTCAGACTGATTCAAAGTTGTTTAACTGGAAAACCAGTTGATTGGATTAACTCGTTGAGTCGAAGGCAGTCCTTCACACCAAGCATGCTTGTAGTGACAGTGGAGAGGAAAAAAACTCCATATTAATAGAAATAAACTTCCAGCAGAACAAGGCTTAGTGTAAAACATATTTTTCTTTGTTTTTGGTACATTTAATAGGGATGTTCTGATATCTGATAGTAACCAAAAAAACTAATATCTGATTACATCGGCCTGCATCTAATATCTCGAATACTGACAGGCTGATAGAAACTCTCTGCTTCTGATTTTGTACTTTAATCCAGGTACAATGAAAGTCATGTCAGAGTTTCTGTAATAGCATTAGTATTAGTATTAGTATTAGTATTAGTATTACATGGGTCAGTTTTTCCTCATACCCATTTTTGTTGCTTGTTTTTCTCTGTTTTAGTAACATCACCTGGTCAAACTTTTTCTAACAATTCACACTACAAATATGTAATAAAAGAAAGTATGGTTCTTGCTAATATCGGGTTGGTAACGGTCGGTGCTTGAAGTTGCAATATCAGTATCTTATTGGAAATGAGTTGTATCAGGACTAGGGGAAAGTACCGGCATGGCTGCTGTGATATGTCACAATGCTTGGGTCACAATGCGATATTATCACGATATTGCAATATCACTATATATGGCAATATTTTCCCCAGCTATCAAAATAAAATGTACGGTATAGATAAAAAAAGCAAGTTTATGTTAATCAGAATCCATGTTGTTTGGGTTTTTGAGTCAGTCCACGTCTTCCACTGTAACTGCCTCAACCAAAGAACTGTTGCTGCGCTGCACAGCAAAAAGGCTTCATGGCTATATCTTCCAGAGTGGCAGTGCAGAGGTAGCCCATTTTCTCTCAATGTTTTAGAGGATTTTTTTTTTTTAAATATTAATATTTGGAGCTGCCAGATCAATAAAATATTGGGTAGCCGAAAATCAAGATATATCGCCAAATCGATTATTTACACCCCTAATAGTCCAAATATTTTCAGTAATAATGTTATTTTGCATATGTGTCATATAAAAAGAAGTTAAGGGAACATTTTACTCATAATCCCTGCAAGTCAAAATGGTGATTTGTTCATATAGAACCAATCGGTCGCAATACGCAGCAAGTCCTAAGTTCCTGAATACCATTTGGACTCTGGTTCTTGACTAAATGTTGGAAGTGATGAAAGTGCAGAAGAGAGCTGCAGCCAGCATTAACCCGTTAAGGTTTGTAGTCTCACTGAAGAGTTCATGGAGCTCCTGCACAGCCATGAAACCATGATTCATTAATTCATACTGCTGCAATCGTGTAGGTTTCTAACACTGTTTAAATTCACATTTACACCACTGAAGGTGCAATATCACAGTAGTTTCAGCACGTCTAACACCACTGCTGCTGCACGAGAGAACAACCAGTGAATTACGGAGTGAAACTGAAGCATCAGATCAGAACTGTTGGGTTTAACTTCACTTCTGTTCTTTTAATTAAAACTGTTTGCATCACACAGAAATCCTCCCTTTCCTTCATCTTGTTCTGCAGGCATGAATGCGGATCTCTTTGCTGATGGAACAAAAAAGTATTGTGACCGTTGGAAATCTCACTAGTTTCTTCTCTCTTGCTTTGTCCGTCAATCCCAATTCCTTTGGCTTTCTTGCTGGTGAAAGTTACCAGTTGTGGATATGATGTAAAATGTGATGTTGTCTTGTTGCTATGGTCTCGGTTGATGCAGTATATGCCCTCTAAATGCTAGCTGGTGTCATTTCAGCTGCCTCCTTTGGGGTCGCCACCGTGAGTCGATATGACTCACTTGCAGAATTGGCAAAGTTTCTACGCTAGATGCCCTTCCTGATGCAACCAGGATATACAGTATATAATATATATGCTCTTTAAAATGGTGATGGATATCAAAATGCAGAGATGCACCTTTTTCCAAATAGTGCTTACCTCAATGCTCATGCTTTAACACCCTTTCAATTTTAAAACACCCTCTTGTGAACATGTACTGTAGTGGCACCTTGTCACTTATTCAGCTTCAAGGAAAGGTTCGCTTCCTGGTCTCCACATGATTTAACCTTTCTTGGCAGTCTTAGGTTATGCAGGTCTAAATTTAGATGCTAATAATCCGCTTTCAACTCACATCCTTTTTATACCTTAAATATCTGTGGTTAATATAGATGATTTTTTTTTCTTAACAATACTCCAAATAAATCATTCAGGGGAGTTTAAGAGTTTTTTATTTATTTATGCCTTTTTTAAGGAAATAACACCTTCAGAACTAATAATTATTATCAAAATGTAATGGCCTATTGTAACAGTTGACATGTTTTAAAGTCATTTTTTTTTTTATTTGACCCATTATAAGACCTGACATTATTAACAAACATGGTTAGAGCTTAAAGACTAAGAATTGTCTAATTGTTGTTTTTTTTTCTAAGACCAAATCTTACAAATAAAAAATATTCTTCAAGTTAACTATACTTGTAGTCACAATTCCAAGTTGACCAAATGTTATTGTCCAATCTTTTCCCATAAAAGGTAAATTAAATGCAAAATGATATCAATATTACTTTAAAATACCATATAGGACATTTGTTGACAACAATTTCAATTAATAGAACTTTACAGATGAATCCTTTAACATATGGACGAAGGAGAAAGCAGCTCACTCAGTGTTCCCTAAGGACACATCCCATGTCATTCTGAGACAAATCAAGCAGTCCGGTCCCTGACACTGACGCGACCCCAGTAAAAAAGGGCCTGTGCAACTCGTAAGGCTCAAGTGAACTTGGCAGTTAGTGAACAGATTACAGGAGGGTTTTCAGATCATTGTCAGGTCTCTGCTGGTTTAAGTCATCGGACATGGTGTGCTGTCAGCAGGAAGGGCAACCATGGAGGTAAAGTAACAATGATTCAGTGTGATGTTTCTCTTGGAGTGATTAAATGTGGCATTCTCTAGTGTGTATGGGACTTAAGAAAAGACATGAGCAGGCCTACAAAGTACGGTGAGGTCCAAAGATGTAGATTTATGCATGAAGCTCCCAGTTTTATATTGGCTAAGGGGTGTAAACAATGCACAAATATAGGAATTCACAATAACTTTAAAAAGTACAGCAGATTCAGATACTTTATTTTAAACAGACTAAAAAGACAATATAAATAAACTTATAGAATACATATATTTGCATGTGTATAGAATGTCTCAATGAAAAAAACTGAAAAAAGTGATAATATATTCTTTTAAACAGTTGCAATATCTATACACTGTTTAAAAAATTAAAGGGAACGCTCAATTAACACATCCTAGACACCCCTGCCATTGAGTACTTTGTTCTGTACAAAGTTGAATGTGCTGAAAAAAAAAATCACACAAAAAGCATTAATGGGAATCAAATTTCATCTGGCATGGTCTGCCGCGGTTTCCGTAGCGTCATGAACGCGCCGGCGCGCGCTTTCAGGAAATCCTATACACTACTGTTTATGCTCTAAAAACATTCTAAATGACTTTGTTTCGAGTAAATTCTAGATGCTACCCACTCAGGACACTTGGAATACATTGGACGAGCAGTATGGAGGAATATTGACACGTTTTTTGTGGACTTTTATGGACCTTTCTGTCTCGGACACCATAGACCTCCATTATTTGAATGTAGGCAGACAGCAAGAAGCCTCCCAGATCTCCAGATGCATTTGAGATATCAAAAAAGTACTCCAGAGTTTTGTGTTCAGCATGGGGGTGAGTAGAAAATGAAGGCTAATCATGTTTTGGGTGTACTATTCCTTTAAGTGCATCTTTGACGCTCCTGAAGCGCATCCGGTAAAGTGTGTAAAGTCTGTGCTCTGCAGCTCCTGCGTTCAAAAGTAGAGAATGGCTTTGCTATATTTACTTTTATTATTGGGTAAAACGTAGTTTTAATATGTTTTTAAGTGAGAAAGTTCACCTCAAAACATCATCTGTGCAGTCAGTTAATCAAGATTATGATCCTGCCTTCAAACATTTCTTCGCTGTCGGACCAGCACGAAACCCCCGTACATCGGCGGTGTGCTGTCCCTGGAAACCCACCCCAACAGCAGCCTCTGGCCCGCTCGCCTCTTGGGGGTTTCCCGCTACCGTTCATGTACATAATCCAAACTGCAGGTACCAGAATAATAAAAGCAAACTTACTTTGCCGGCAGGTTTCGACATTTTAAGTTAATTTAGGTGTTAATAAACTGTTTCAGGGGAGTGATCATAAGGCGCTGCATCGGCAGCACTGTGTCTGTCTCCCTGCCAACTCCCAGATCACCTTTTCTGATTGGTTGATCTGGCTCGTCGTGCAGCAAAAGGTAAATTTTTCCAACTCCAGCAGCTGTTGCCTGTGAAGAGCGTCACACGTGTCAGATCCTCAGAAGCTCATGAGGCGCTGCTTCAGCTGCTACGATGCTGCTACGATGCTGCTCTAGATGTGCTGCATGACCTTTTGATGTGTCTTGATGCATGTCAACCATTGACTTTGCATGTAAACCAACTGCTTTTGCTGCTTCAGCCGTGTATGGTGGGAATGTAGCCTTAAGCTGCCAATCTCTGGACAGTTTGTGATCCAACATGACGTTGGTGGATGGATCAAGACATAATGTTCCAGATTTTCTTAATCAGATTCAGGTCTGTGGTATGGGTGGGTCAGCCCATAGCTTCAATGCATCATCTTGCAGGAACTGCTGACACTCTCCAGCCACATGAGGTCTAGCATTGTCCTGCATAAGGAGGAAGCCAGGGCCAAACTTGCCTGCATACTATATATTCTCACAAGGGGTCTGAGGATCTCATCTTGGTACCTAATGGCAGTAATGCTACCTCTCGCAAGCACACAAAGAGATGGGTCTGGAAAACANTATTTGAATGTCAGCAGACAGCAAGAAGCCTCCCAGATCTCCAGATGCATTTGAGATATCAAAAAAGTACTCCAGAGTTTTGTTCAGCATTGGGGGGGGGGTAGAAAATGAAGGCTAATCATGTTTTGGGTGTACTATTCCTTTAAGGATCTCCTCTTAGACGAAGACTAATGCTATGTTCAGACAACAAGCACTGGAAGCAGCAAAAAAGTTTCTGCTGCTTCATTTTTTATGCTTGTACACGTTAAGGTCCGATGTGCATTAAGTGCATCTTTGACGCTCCTGAAGCGCATCCAGGAAAGTGTGTACAGAACAGTCTGATGCTCTGCAGCTCCTGCGTTCAATGGCAGAGAATGGTTTTGCTATATTTGCTTTTATTAGTGGGTAAAAAGTAGTTTTGATATGTTTTAAAGTGAGAAAGTTCACCTCAAAACATAATCTGTGCACTCAGTTAATCAAGATTATGATCCTGTCTTAAATATTACTTCGCTGTCGGACCAGCATTAAACCCCTGTACACTGGCAGTGTGCTGTCCCTGGAAATCCACTCCAACAGCAGCCTCTGGCCCGCTCGCCTCTTGGGGGTTTCCCGCTACTGTTCATGTACGTAAGTAATCCAAATAGGAGGCACCAGATTGATAAAAGCGCACTTCCTTTGCTGGCAGGTTTCGACATTTTAAGTTAATTTAGGCGTTAATCAGGGAAGTGATCATAAGGCTCTGCATCAGCAGCACTGTGTCTGTCTCCCTGCCAACACCCAGATCACCTTTTCTGATTGGTTGATCTGGCTCGTCGTGCAGCAAAGGTTACATTTTTCCAACTCCAGCAGCTGCTGCCTGTGAAGAGCGTCACACGTGTCAGATCCTCAGAAGCTCATGAGGCTCGGCTTCAGCTGCTATCAAGATGTTCTGTTCCTGCTGCTCTAGATGCGCTGCATGACCTTTTGATGTGTCTTGATGCGTGTCAACCATTGACTTTGCATGTAAACCAACTGCTTTTGCTGCTTTAGCAGCGTGTGGTGGGAATGTAGCCTTAAGCTGCCAACCTCTGGACAGTCTGTGATCCAACATGACGTTGGTGGATGGATCAAGACATAATGTTTTTCTTAAAAACAGATTTTCTTAATCGGATTCAGGTCTGGGGTATGGGTGGGCCAGCCCATAGCTTCAATGCCTTCATCTTGCAGGAACTGCTGACACTCTCCAGCCACATGAGGTCTAGCATTGTCCTGCATTAGGAGGAACCTAGGGCCAACCTCACCAGCATAGTGTATATTCTCACAAGGGGTCTGAGGATCTCATCTTGGTACCTAATGGCAGTAATGCTACCTCTCGCAAGCACACAAAGAGATGGGTCTGGAAAACAATGAGTGTCTCCAGTTTTTAAATACCTGTACTCTTCAGCAAACAGGAAAAAAGGAGACCAACAGACAGATCACATGCAAATAAACAACTCTGTAAAGGAGAAATGCTGCAAACATAGAAAAAGCAAAATGTAAAGTGGAAACATTATGTAAACCCGAACCTGCTGCAAGCACATAAATGATGGTAACGCACAAACATGCTGAGGAAAAATGCTGCAAGTTGAAAAACAACTACAGTTTAAAAACAGTATAAATAAAATGCTATAAAAGATTTAGGGAAAAGAAAAGTACTTTCTCTCTGTTTCCAAATGTCCTGTTTATTTTTTTTTCGACACATCAGGTCCTTAAGACAGTAATTTGTAGTAATGTGTATGTTGTACTACCATATGTGGTGATGATCGCCCTCCATTGCAGTCTGAAATTCTTCTCTTATGTGACGCCACTTTTCTTAACTTGCAGTTGTCTATACCACCTGCAGCATTATTACTTTGCATATGTTTTTTTTCTTTGCAGAAGGCTTTGTGTTTGCAGGGCGTTTGCACTTTGTTACCCTATATTTTTCATGATTGCAACATTCTTTGCAGCATTAATATTTTAGATGTATTTGGTTTATGTATCTGTGTGCCGTTGTCTAGTTTGGCCTGGGCTTATATTTGTGTAAAAGTACTTTTTGAAGTTGCTGTGAATCAGTGTAATTGCAGTGTTTTCACTCCTTGGCTACCATGTTAAGTGAAATCAGAGAAAATCCCAACCACTGTAACTCTAACTTGCATCAAACCCAGAAAAAAAAACACACGATAACAACACAATGGCAGAGGAAGCATTTTTCAGATTGATGAAGGAGGAGATTAAAGTGCTTTATATTACTTGGGAGACCCTTAAAAAACATTTTTATGCTTTGTCAGTGCCTCAGCCAGCTGATCCTCAAAATGATCCTTTATGTTATAGTTACCTTAATCCACCGTAAACCCATAGGGTCCCATAGGGTATGGTAAAACCTTTCGTGTTAAACAAAAAGGTACATTTCTCTTAGCTTTACATACCTTTTTAATTGATAAACAGTTGTTTTCTCATAATACACTGCACCATTGTTTTCAGCCTGCAACAGGTTTACTTTATTATTTTTGCTTCATTTTTTGTTATTTTTCTAAATGGTTCATGCACTGTTTTGATATCTTCCAAACAGCTACTGTGAGCTGAAAATGCTGTTGTCAAAAAAACAAAACAACTACCATTGAAAGACTTCAGTAACGCCTCCAGCTCACTGTGGATCGCTTCATAGCCTTCATGTCTGACTACAGGCATAAAGAACAAATCTTGTGTCTAAATGTCATCAGTTTCCCATATTTCAGTTAGTCATTTTACTTTACTTACATAGCCATTTAAAAAGGCATTCAAAGTTTCATTCAAACTATATAAAGATTTTTGGTTTTTTTGCTGCTGCTGAGTCTATGTATTTTTTATTTTTATTTTTTTAGCTTTATTTTGAGCTGATTAACCTGAGTATCCTCTGGCAGAAAACTTCCAAATGCCTTGGGAGGCTTGTATCTGAAAATAAATCAATGCAATCAGCACCCAGCCAACAAGAAGCTTGTTAGCTGTTAATGAAAATATGCACGTTAAGTCAGTATCAGATTCCATAAATATTAATTCTGTTGTTTAGAAAGAATACGTGATGGAAATATTTTTATTCCCTCTGCAAACAGTCGAGAGTATTAAGGGTTTTTAGAGTCATGGTATCGGCCTCCATCCTCCCAGCTGGCGGTATCGATTAGACAAGAGGAATGATGGGTTTGGTGCTGCTTTGGGATTAGCATTTATGAGAAGAGGTGTGGACCTCTCTTCATTTCTGCTCTAAGATGATATCAAAGTGTCAGCATAAGCTCAGTTAGACTGAGGATGGGGGAAGTCTGCCAGGTTTGGTTCTAAGACTCAAGGCTGGAGCTCAAGGCTTTTCGTTCTTTACTTTTGATAGAAACCAAATTCTTTTGTGAACTTCTCAAATATATCTTTAAGTTGTATTCATGATATGGGAGCTTTAAGTCAGAGCGAAACATTAACTTTCGATAAATGTTTTTTAAACTCCTTATTGGAAGCAGCTGAAATCAAAGAAAATCACTCCTGGAGATATATGAACTGTTCCCATGTTCCAAACTTCATTTCCGTAGATATTTAGTTACTCAAATGTATTATATTTTAATGACTACAAACTTTAGAGAAAAACCTTTTGATAAGCTGCGTGACTATCGTTATTTAAAATTTTGCATCATAGCTGCACCTCAAATGTCTGCAAAATGGTCTGACTTATGATCCACTCTGTATTGACTCTCCATTTGTAGCGTCCTTGTCACTTCTTCTCTGTTGTGATCGAAAGATAACCCCAGCCACAGTTGGGTCACCAGTTACAAAAACTGGTCCTCTCTGCTGTTGCGTTCGTGTACTGACTCCAGAAAACTGTCAGCCTGTATAATTGGTTAGATCCCATTTATACGACGACCAAACAAAATGTCTTATATTCGGGCCATTACGCTATGAGACACTATAGAACATTGTTCATCCATTTTCCTCCCACAGATAGTAGAACACATGCAATTCTACTCTGAGATCCACACACTATTCTCACTCAGTCTTTTAAGACAATAATAAAACCTTTTAGCAGATTCGGTTTTTTTATTTTAGCCATAGATGTTGAATATATCCAATGACTGGAACATAAATTCCCTCTCTAACAGAAAGTTTTGTCTTTTGATTCAGGTTTCCCAACCACAGACATTGCCACAATCTAAATATCAATCTCATGGTTCCTTTTTTTATTTCCAAATGTGTTTATTGAAAATTTAGCAATTGCATGACCTGCAACATGTAACAAACAATACAAGCATTGCCTAGGCACTATGTTTAAACCAAATTAAATGAAAGTTCCCGTAGTTATGATGTCAATACAAGCTGGCACTCTGTGCATTGGCTGGGTGATGCAAACCCATCTAAATATATGTTTCAAGGCAAATTCAAAAGGTCCTACGGAGAGAGGACAAACAACATATATGCGACTAGATCCTTAGAGAAGGCATACATAGGTTTGATGATAATATCATCATATGTTTTTACTTTTCAGAAGCATTTTTATTTTGTTTTGTCATTGTTTGAATTTTCAATCTTTGACTTTTCAGTGTCGGAATTTTTATTGTGTGCAAAATTTCTGCTGTGTAATGCCAAATTTAATCATGTCACTATGTTATTTTGATCCACTATTTAGCTTGAGACTTTTCAAAAGTTGAGCTGCCTTGTTTTTAGTGATTCCAATCCAAAAAAAGTGTTCATCCTCCCCTTTTTCTGCTTATCAACATGGATTTCTTTCAGCTTTTCTACCAAAACTAAAATGATACATTTTTCTTATAGCAAACTTTTGATATTAATAATATTTAAGACTTTGCATGTGCCTCAAGCTATAGACTATTTTTTATCCTTTAACTAGGAAACAGTCATCATAGGGAACATGAATGGATCAAATGTGTGATTGATGCCATCAGTGAGTAAAGGGAAACTGGTGGAGGCAGCCATGGATAATGATATGATCAGGCCCCTTATTTAAAAACAGTCTCTCAAAAACACTCTTCTTTTTCCCTTCATATTTAGACAAACCTGGTTTGTCCTTGTGATTGTTTCTGCCAGGATCTTGATTTGCAGTGATTCGTCTCCGTCTACCTGTATGTGAGCTAGCTGGGGTTGGCATGGAAACAAGGAAAAAGGATGTTGGTTGGTTTGGCAACAGTGAAAGCCCTGATGTGTGGAAGACAGCAGATGATTAGAATCTCTACTTATTGATCTTCAAATCACTGGTAATTGTTAGCTACATTAGAGCATAACTGGATGTTTGGTCTGACTACAAGATGTAGCAGGGCCGTGTTGTCTCTCTGCATAATGTTATCTTTGGTAGGATGTAATTATACTGTCAGGTCACGCCAACCCTTCTGTCCAGCATTGCTTTTGTTTATTGAGGTTTGCAGATGTAAAGAACACCACAGTAAGATTAGGGTTTGTACTCTGTCTTTGTCTTTTCAACGTCCTCAGCATTTTCTTTTTCATCTATTCCATTAAAGATTTACTGCCGTCTCCTGGATCCTCACTCCCGCCCAGTTTGGGTGAAGATTTAGCTGCTTGGCAGACAGCCTCACATTTGTCTGTAGAATACCTGGGCATATAGAATAGTTTGCAGTTGACTAAAAGATTGCAAACTGCCAAAGCCCTGTCTTTGCACTCTAAACCTATCAAATGATGCTGGCCAGTCTGGGGAGTGTTTGTGATGATATGCTGTTTGGTTTTCCGTGTTGTATGGCCAAACATGTCTAGAGCTTCACGCATCAGACAAACTGCGCTGCAGATCTTGAGCTAAATTTAAATGCAATTTTTCAAACCTAAGTTTTAGAAGACAACCATTATAGATTATTTAAGGCTGATGCTGATACTGAAAATTCTGATACCGGTCAAATAGATCCCAGATGTGCGGTGCTTATTGTTCCGGGCTGATTCTTTGGGCCGATGCTGCTTTTTTTGTCCTTGATTTACCATGTAAAAAAGGATACCTCACTACATGTTTCTTAAGTCTTAATTTCTTTTTTTTTTTTTTTTTTTTAAAGGCGATTTTCTTGTTCAAGCCTTCCAAACAAGTCATGTTTGTTCAGACTTTATTCAATGTCTTGTCACAAACCTGACTTAGATTTCTTGGCATTGTGTTTAAATACACCTGTATGTTTTAAAGCAGCTAAATTCTGAATATTTTGAGGAGACCATAGTAATGAAGATCAGCTAACTTAGATGTTAATATGTCAGGTCTTCAAAGCTGCCTTTACCTGAATAGCAATGTGATGTGCTTTATGACATGTGCCCCGATTCAGCTGCAGTTTTAGCTTTCCTCCAGATAGGAAAGTGATGTTCTATCTCACCCCCTAATCCTTTTTCTGATGTTTGCTCAGCAAAAGATGGCTATAGATAAGCAAAAATTAGGTCAAACAGCAGAACACTACAGAGGGGTTATTGCACAAGACCCTAAGCTCCATTAAGATAAAAACATAAGGGTAGAACAGACACAGAAGATGAAAGAACAGGCAAAATTGTGTAACAGGCCCAAATTTTCACAAGGTGGTAAAAGGTAACAAAAGCTTTGGAGTCTGGATTTTGTGCCCGCATGAAATGCAAGTTGGTATGGTTTACCTGCTGCAAGGGACCACTGCCTTTCCCTGATGCGAGGCAGAAAGTGTTCAATATGCAGTTCACGCTAAGGCTATCACTCAGCCTCTAAAATGCCAAGGTGCCACATCGATGATGGACAAGTGGGTGCTGAGGGGAACAGCTGCTTCTAATAATAGTTTCATCCCCAAAGAGACCGTAAACCCTCACACAGCACAAACACACACAGCCACAACAAGCAGGTCACACTGCCTCTTATTCTGTGTTCTCAGCTTTATGAGACAGCGCTTTCTTGCTGCTGCCTTATGAGACGTAATGCCAGCTCTGGTTGTATTATTGCCTATAACAGCTCCAGTGATTGGCTGATTGTTTTATTAGTTCTGCTGAGACAGATGTTTGGATGTAGCTGTCTGTTTAAACTAGATTCCAGCGTTGATAAAGCTCAAATTGATATTTGAGCTTTCTTTGTCTTTTAGAATGTACAAAAAAATAGCCAATAGGTTATGTTTTGGTAATAAAATATCCTGTTGATTCTCATCCGAACCTGCTTCAGATGGGAAACAGTAAGTGTTTGAGGATTTTTTAACATATTAGCTCTCTTTACACATTCAGAAAAGGTACTATTCTTGTGCAGTTTCTTGTGAGCAGTTTTCTTCTGAAAATGAGTGCAAATGCTGGCAAAAGATCTAAAAAAAAACATAAAGACCTTTGAAAACGTGAAGAACATGTGATCAAGATGAATGATCAACATCTGTTCACTGGTCTACAATTTCACCCTTCATAGCTGAGGTGAATATTTCTACATAATTATGATGCTCTTATAATTTATTAATGTCTCATCTGAACTTATGTTTCAACAGCTAAAAGTTGTGTAGATGTTCTGAAGCTATATGTTTAGTTAACTTTTTAGAAGGCTACTTTTATATCTACATTCTGTTTCATTTTGCCTCATTCTTGGTCAAAAAAATTGAAACAAGCTGTGTATTTTGGAACTGCAGTATATTCTTTATCCTGTTTAACATTTTAGTTTACTTTTCTTGTTTTTCCTTGTCTTCTTTATTGTATGTTTATATTTTTCCATTTACACACAAGGATTAAATTGTTGGCGACCCTAATTTGATCAAAGAAAACCCCACAATGGTCAAAAATAGCTTTAATCTGACAGTTGTAATACTAAAAAAAAGTTAATGAAAATAAACAAACTAAAGTCAGGCATTTCTTTTCAGACTCATAAACAGGCCTGGACAACAAGTGATGGAACCTCTAAAAAAGACTGAAAATAATGTGACATGTTAAATCAATGCATCCCCACTAATTAGCACCACAGGTGTCTACAGACTTGTAATCAGACCACATAAAGAGCCACAGGTGGTCACTGTGCATTTTAATGACATGGAGTGCATCACACTCAACATGGACCAGAAGAAGCAAAGAGCTATGCTCTGGTTGTTAGTTTACTGTGAGTCAATTACAGTAAATAAAAGTGGGAAGTCTGACAGGAATCCTGGAGGAGAATTCCTTTGTGGGGCTGCTTTGCTTCATCTGGCACAGGGCATGTTGAATCTCTGCATCACACAATGACTTCTCAAGACTATCAAGGTATTCTAGAAGGAAATATACTGCCCAATGTGAGAAAGCCTGGTCTCAATCACAGCTCATGGGTCTTGCAACAGGATAAGGACCATAAAGACAGCTTAAAACACCCAAGAGTGGCTGAGAAGAAAACATTGGACTATTCTGAAGTCACCTTGTATGAGCTCTGGTCTAACTACTATTGTGAATCCTTGGAAGGAGCTGAAACCTAAAAAAAATGGGGTGGAGGAGTGGAGCAAAATACCTGCAGAGAGGAGCGGAAATCTCACTGACAGTCACAGGAATCTTTTAATTGCACCAACCTATTGCCTCAGTAGTTTGGTGCAGCAAAATATTCATTTAATTGTACCTCATTATTGTCCATGCTGGTTTTATTGGTTTTATTGAGTTTATTTCTTAAAATCAATTTTGGTGAAGCAATGTCTGACTTTCCTTTTTTTTCCATTTTTATTGGATTTGTATCTATTACTTTTGTCATAGTCAAGTTATTTCTTACTATTGTTTTTTTTTTTTCTTATAAGTGGGAACCACTATTTGTCCATGTGTGTATTTGTGACCTATTTTAATGTTCTCTTTTCACAAAACCAAGTCTTTTATTGAGGGTTTCACTGAAAAATGTTAAAAAGTAGCTGACTGACCCCAAAAGACTTGTTTTTGATAAAATGTTAGATCTTTAAGGCGTAGGAGTTCCACAGCAGCAATTCTGTTTGCTCTAAAGCCCAAATATATCCCTACAGTAGCTGTGTTCTAGTTAAAACAGTTATCAGGTCAAAGCGGTTGCCTTCTTTATGCCATAGCCTCACTCATCTAGATGCTGTTCAGTGACCTCGGAAGGTGCAGATGTCCCTAAAGCACATGTGCCCTTTTATTTTTGTTTTTTCTTTTTAAGAAAGTTAGTCTCCTCAAGCTTTCTGAAAAATGCACAGGTAAGCAACTTAGCAAACTGCAAGGGTGCTGAAAATGTTAACTAGTGGTCAGAACGATCTTAATGGCTGCTCTGCCGTGTTAGATCAAGCAAAGATGCTACATGCTCTGTATCAGACATTGTTAGCAGCAGTTTTTAAAAACATTTAATTATTTCACTTCATTTATATAGCGCCAATTCACCAGATCATACAGTCAGATTGATTAAATGTTTTCTATCTAAGGAAAACCAGTTGATTGCATCGATTCATTGACTCAAATGAAATCCCTCATACTAAGCATGCTTGTAGCAACAGTGGAGAGGAAAAACTCCCTTTTAACAGGAAGAAATTTCCAGCAGAACTAGGCTCAGTGGGAGCGGCCATCTGCTGAGGCCGACTGGGGTTCAAGGAGACAGAAGCAGGGATACAGAAAGAAGCAGAGATACATATTCTAATCTGACTTAATGTAGCATCGATGGAAGTATTAATATTATGCCTTATCCAACGTTTTGCTCTGATGAAGCAAAATAAAATGGTGTATTTTGAATTAACCGACAGCATGATTATTTATTCATTAAAAAGATAAGTAAAACAAAAATTTCCATTTGTCTTCAACTCTATTTATTAAAGCCTGATCTGGAATGACTAACAATAACTGACTAAAATCCAATAACTGGACATTTTTGGCAAATATCGCCTCTTTCTCACTTGTCACCACTGTGATGGGATGATGTCAGCCTCATAGCTTGGGAGTTTTGGGGGAGGTCTTGCTGCTGGTGGCTTGTACAGCTGCCCAGCTACTGGGGAGACTGGGCTCCCAGCTGGGATACACTGGAAAAATGTGGCTGGATTGCTCGGCCAGGTGACAGGTGCCCTGTATCTTACTTTGTACCTCTTTGGCTTAAGGGCTGTTTTGCTGCAGACTTACTATTGCGTGGTGCTTATTGGTATCCCGTTGAGGAGTGTGATTTCTACTGGGGGCTGCTGCTGCTTTTGGGGTTTCGAGGCTACATGCACCTTACTACCGTTAAGCACTAAACGTAGTAGGATTTCCACCCTTCTCCCCTCTCCAGGTGACATAATCCCCAACACAAATGCATCAAATCCAGATACAGATAAAAGAAAAATTTACAATTTTCTTTATTCTCAGTTCAAAATATACTAGCATATGTGCTTAACTGGTTCAGATTCTACCTTGCACTATTCAACTACTTTTACATTTGGAATTTACAAACAATTTCTGCAAGCGTTCGTTTTTAGGCCATTTTATTTAATATTTGTATGCTTCACCAAGCCTAGTTTGTGGGGAATACATTTACCAGTTTTCTGATGACATGCAACATTTTTGTGGCAATTGCTATTCCAATTATTGGTTGTGTCCCAATTCAGGGGCTCTATCCTTCGAAGAACCTGGCCTGCATAGACCGGGTCCTTCGAAGATCTGATAAACAAGTGATAATGCACTGCAAATACAATGCTCTTTTGAAAAATATACAAGCCTGTGGGAATTATTAAATATTAAAGTTTATATAGAAGATATTTGACAAGTACAACCTGATTTATAATCATAATGTTCAGTTTTTAAACCACAATATTGAGGATGGCTAAAATATTTTTGGATCCATCCCAACTAGTTGCTCCAATTTTTTTTTTTTTTGAGGAGTTCAACTTTGTGTGTGGTTCTTAAGTGGTCACAAAATTAAGATGCAGATGGCTAATGTGACCGAGGCTTTGTACACATTAATTAAGACATTGTTATCCAAAAATTAATCCTAGACACAGTTTGCTTGGGTTAGAGGTGCTCCTGAGGCCTTTTCTGAATGACAACCCCTTTAATTTTTTTTACACCAAAAGAAGTCTCACACATCAATAAAGCAAACTTGTGCTTTATTGATTCCATGCATCAGGGAGTAATCACCTTTGGGTGTGACCTAAAAATTTGAAACAAAATGTGAAAATTCACAATTACTTCATGATTGAACAAAATGGTAAGAGGTTGTTCAGAAAGGGCCAAGTGGGTTTAGAAAAACTTCTTTACCCTTCAAACACCTTTGAAACCCTCAGAAGAAGTTGAGAAGTGTCTCTCTGTAAAGTAAAAGTAAAATGTCTGAGTTGTCCTCATACTTCTCTTGGCCAATTTATCTTAAAAAGACAATAGATCAATGGATGAAAAAACAGCCTGTGTTGTAATGTAAGTAATCATGATTCTTTAAAGTAAAAAAATTAGTCTGGAAGTGTTCTTAAAAGCAGCTTTCCTAACTCATACCTTTTCTTTTCATGGTGTAGTTTCACCAGCCTCCTATTTGTTCCCGTCAGCAGCTAATTTAACTGCTTGAACACCTCAAGAGCTCTGACTAAATGCAATTTGATGGTTTAGAATTACATAAATGGAGGAAGCAAACAGGACTCCTCCAGTGTTTTAATGGACCCGGCTGGAAAGTGAGAACATGAGTGGAGTGCCTTCCTGATGTTAACTGTGAGAGCAGGAGACAGCAGTAAAACACGTGTTCCCCAAGGCTCATACATCACTTGTCAGATCCCCAAGTAGTAAAAAAAAAAAAAACACTACAGACAATTCACCCTGTTTAAGCTGCTGGAAATCCTTCTGTTGGACGTTTTCAGGGCTGATGTATCAGACCACTAAGTCTGGTTCAGTGCATGCTAGCTCTTCATGTCCATAGAAATCTTTATACTGAATTATCTTTGCTCTTTAGGGGAGCAAAATTCTTTTTTGAACATTTTTAGCCAATTTTCTTACATATTATTTTTATTATTAATGTTATTTACAGAATTATTATCATTATTTTCACCAACTTAATTAATTCAGAGCTTCATATTTTTTAGCCCTCTTTTAAACTGCTTATATATCATGCAATTCTCTCACCTGAATAGGTCAGGAAAAAGTTAAAGAGTGAGCTTGTAATCTTTGCAGATAATTTGCAAAGCGCCCAATCATACCAAATGCGTTTTTTTCCCATAAAAGCAATTTAGCACTCTTCTTTGAAATTTAAAGACCAGTTTCTTTGACAGTTAAACGTATGCAGAATAAGTTATTCTGAAAATTACATGCTGCCTAAGCTTAATAATACTACCATTTTAAGCTATTTTACCCATATCGAAACAAATACATATAGAGCTCAATCATGACTCTTTTATTGCATCACTCCACCATTCCTCTGAGTCACGAAAATGAATGACTGGTTCCAGCAGTTGAAGAGTGAAGGTAGATGCATGGACGGCTGCCTCTCAGAAGCAGGTGAAGCTGGGAGTTCCAGCTGTCTGAGGAGACTCAGAAGGAAGTGGAGCATGTAGGCCAGTGACTTTCCTCGCTGCTTAATAAGAGCTGACATTGCACAGCATAACTCACTTCTGCAGTATCTGCTGCTGCTGGAACACATTGTTTTTTATGAAGGAGGTACAGCAAGAGTTGGATGCTATGGCACCAGCATTATGAATCAGCAATACCAGTGACACACACAACATAGTTTTATTACTAAATACTCTGATGAATAAACCTTTAAACCCTCTCTGTGGCAAAGGGCAGATGTTTGCTTCAGAGATCAGATTAGGAGTGAAAATAAGTGTGTAATGTTTTTCCTTTGGCAGGAAACTAATCAGGGGTTGCCAAAATGCAAAGAACAATAAAAATCCAGACCAAAATATTTTTCATTGACCACTTCAATACATTTTTTAGCTTTAATTCAGCTGTAAAATATACTTTAAAACAGAGACTGAAACAAACAGAGATGAGGCATATATAGTTTTTTTTTAACAAGCCGAAAGTTTAGTTTAACAGGTGGTGCAGGTGGTGTTCAATGACTATTTTTCTATGATTTGAACAGTGTTGGGAACCTGACTTAAAAATTACCTATTTATAGTAACTTCTCAAAACTAAATGTGCCGTAACTGTGGTGGTTCTTGGCACTTATCCCCTTCGAGATGTTTCCATTGCTGACTGGTAAATCCCCCCCGACCTGCAGCAGGTTCACATTGTGATAAACTGTTTAAATGTCCCTTGTTGCATCTGGTTGAATTCTGGGTTTTCTGTTTTCTCGTCATTACAGTAACTGAGTTACTAACTCGGTTACTGCACAATCAAAGTATGCAGTTATTTTTTTTACAATCTAAATGTTCTCATACTTTAAATGAATTATCAAATATAAAAAGTTTGATATTAAGTAATGAATTAGATAATTAATTTGAAGGATTATAGTTTTGAAAACAGATGTATACTAATCAGCACCATTTTGCTGACTATGATGAAAAAGTGGCATATAATTTTATAGCGGTGTTAACATTTGCTTGTTTATAATAAAAGGACAACAAAGTAAATTAGATGTTTCAGAACTTTATATTTTTGCGTGTTGAGAGGCTTCAGAGGACTTTAAAGTAGCTGAGAAATAATGCTTTTTGAGCAATTTAACGAAACAAAATACACTTCCAAATAGAATTAAAAAGAGGTTAAACTCTTCAAAAAAGTGAATTACATAAAGTAAAGAGCATGTGGGCAGCCAGCTGTGTTGAGATAATGTGAGGGGTTTCCTTGGAATAGAGCTGCTTCTAACCAATGTAAATAAAGTCATCTGAGTCACAAACATTTAGCCTTTGACCTCAGCGAGTGCTTTTCTGTAGGGACGCTGCAATTGCATCCGTGGCTGTGGGCCATAGTTTCTCCAATCAGTCTGTGTTCAAAACATGCTGAACAGCCGCCCACCTTGCTGCCCCTCAGCTAGTCAACGCCTGGTATGTGCATCTCCGCTCCACGCTTGTCACTGCAGTGAAAACCTTTCCCTATTGCAGCGAGAATGCGCATATAAAAAGTTGCTTTAATTGATCCAGTTAAAATAAATAGGAAATAACTCAAGAGAGCTATAAATAAAGGAAAAGTGGTGTTAGATCTCATTATCAATGAAAAACTTGGGCAGTTACGCCATTATTATGTAACAGTGTTACTTCTAACAATGCTTTTGACCCTTTTTAACTACACATTTTTCACATCTCATTACAAAACAAATAGTATGGAAAAACAAAGGGAAATTTGGATAGAAGTACAATAAGCAGTTGAGTCACTTTTATTACAATGCATAAAAACTTTTTTAGTTTTTTTGAAGATTTGCAGATTGCTTTTTTGAATTTGTAGGTTACTTTTTAAAAACATATTTGATCGTCATCTAATATGATCAAATATCATCTGCAGTTAAAATAAACTTTTACAACTTGGACATTTCGGTGATGTCATTGATATACAAAAGAAAAAATAAAGGTCCAAGGAGAGAACCTTGTGGTACTCTAATTACTTCTACAAATTGTTTTCTGTCCTTCAGGTAACGTCTCACCGCTTCTCTGTTTCCATATTTCTAAAACTTGCCCGATATTATTTTATGATCTAATGTATCAAAAGCTTTTCAGATCAACAAACATACTAAATATGTTATTTTTTTATCTAATGCTGTCTGACAGAGGTTGATCACAAAACTAGTCTATACCAAGGAGTTAGTTGTATCTATAAAGCATTCTGGACATTTTGGTTTTCAAGAGCACACTAAATGAAACACAAAAAAGCCTCCTAGGTATCAAGGAGTTAATAAAGAACTTACATAGTTCTGTTTCTGTTCCTCATCAGGATTACACCATCACCATGTATTTCCAGCAGTCCTGGAGAGATAAGCGCCTCTCCTACACTGGCATTCCCCTAAACCTGACCCTTGATAACCGTGTGGCAGACCAGCTCTGGGTTCCTGACACCTACTTCATTAACGACAAGAAATCTTTTGTTCATGGGGTGACGGTCAAGAACAGGATGATCAGACTGCACCCTGATGGAACAGTGCTCTACGGCCTCAGGTAATGTCTAATTCTTTCTTTTCACTGTAAAATTTATGGAGGTTATTGAATTGTAGCCTTATTCTTTGCACATTTGCTTTTTGCTTCTCTATAATCCATTATGCTGCATTTAAAACTGATGTCTTTGGCTGTAATCAACCTGCATCTCTTTGCCATTTTCTTAGAGAAAGCAAATTGTAGCCTCATAACTCAAAACATTAAGCAGCAGCCAGACACATTTCTAACATTATACCAGGCAACCACTTACAGTATGTATGCAGCTAAGAGAAAATATATGATATTGTGCAACTCAGCACTTGAAAAACTGTTTTGTAAGGTTGTTATATTAATATCATTAAACAAAAGACAATTTATTTGTTCTAGTGTAAATTAAGTTAAACAATTCACTTCAGATTGCTATGTTGTATGAAATAAAAAAAACATTAAATGTTGCATTCCATCAAAGAAAATTGTTGATTGATGGGTTTAGGCACTAGGCTTCTCACTAGAGACCGGAAACACAGAGTGGTGAAAAAAATCTTGTCTATAGCGGGGAAGTATTTTGACGGGATTGACAGATTATGTCATCTATGGTTGGGAAAGAGTTGATTATGATTGAAAATGATCATAATTCTTGTTTTGAAGGCTGGAATATTTTCTTTTATTTGTGTGTCTTGTTCGGTGCTAGATCTTCAGTGTTGTATCTGACATAAGGCAAAATACAGCAAGTGGAATAACCATTTTCTCAGTAAATATATTTCTGGAGGTTTTATTGACATGACATTTTCACTAGATGCCAGTAACAATCCATCCAATCCGCACATACAAAGAAATCAAAGCATAGATGTTCAGCAATTAAGTTGTTTGTAATAAAGCGAAATGACAGGGAACAAGTATTGAACACACTTACTGAAATGTATTTAGTACTTTGGCATTGATAGCTACTAGATTCCTCCTGTATGGCGAAATTAGTCACATGCATTGCTCAGGTGTGATTTTGGCCCATTCTTCCACACAATCACTGTTCAAATCTTGAAGGTTTCATGGACCTCTTCTATGAACTCTGATCTCTAGATCTTTCCATAGATTTTCTATTCTATTCAAGTCAGGTGATTGGCATGGCCATTTTAGCAGCTTTATTCTCTCTCTCTGAAACCAGTTTAGAATTTCCTTGGCTGTGTGTTTGGGGTCAATGTCTTGCTGATAGTCCACCCACGTTTGGTCTTCATCATCCTGTTAGATGGCAGCAGATTTTTATCAAAAATGTCTCTGTACATTTATTCATTCATCCTTCATTGTATAATTTGAAGTTTGCGAGTATCATATGCTGAAAAACAGCCCCACACCATGATGTTCCCACCACCAAACTTCACTGTTGGTACAGTGTATGTTTTTTTGGGGGTGAGGTGCAGCACGTTTTGACCTCCAAACATGATGTGTATTATGGCATCCAATGAGTTCAATTTTGGTTTCATATGACCAGACTATATTATCCCAGTATTTCACAGGCTTGATTAAATGTTGTGTAGCTAACTCTAAATGAGCTTCAACATGTTTTTTCTTCAGCAATGGAGTCTTGTATGGTAAGCTTAAAGGGTGAGTATTGGCATGGGTGTTTTGCGATACAATACATGTCACAAAACTTGGGTCACAATACAATATTATCAAGATATTGCAATATCACTATATATTGTGACATTTTTCCCAGTTATCAAAATTAAATGTATAGATAAAAAAGCAAGTGCTATATATGTTCATCAGAACATATAGATCATTTAGTTATTTTGCTATCCATATTGTTTGGGGTTTGAGTCAGTCCATGTCTTCCACTGAAACTCCTTCAACTATATGCTGCTGCTTGGCACAGCGAGAAGGGCTCCGCAGCTGTACCTGCCAGAGTGTACTAGTTGTTTTCTTTGAAACAATTGTACCTGCTAATTCCAGGCCTTTCTGAAGCTCTCCACAAGTGTTCTTAGGCTCTTGGACAACTCTTCTAATAATCAGATTGCAAAAGGATCCTTCCAGAAGATTTTTATACAGAATTGTATCAAGTCAAACTAAAACTTTTACACTTCATGAGTTCTAGGTAGAGCATATTAACTCACATTTTTGTACAATAACTTCTCTAAGTATGTTGCTCTGCAGCTAAAGTCATATTTCTCTACACTCCAGTTAACAATTAATCGATTACTAATATTGCCTAGTAAATATTATTGTTTCTTCTATTTCGGATCAAATTCTTTTCTTATCTCATTTCATCCTCAATGAAAGAAGAAAAAAAAGGTGCAAACAATAAAACTGTTAATTAACTGGTTATTTATACACTATTAGCACTCAATGAGACAGTCGTTCCGTCAGTGGTTTACCAATCCTCTCCTTGAGGCCTTATTGATTGGTTGGTATCTGTGGCACGATGTGGATAATTTGGTAAAGAGAGACCAGGTGGCCGAGCAGCAGGCCTCTGACTGTTGACTAGAACAGGATGCTGAACCAACATGGTTTTCATGGCAACCAATCATTTAATTGGAAATCCTTTGGTACACTGCTCTCTGGGACACAGAATGAGGAAAGGTTGCGAAAGCACTCATGGACATATGTCATTCAATATGGTTCAAGTCAAACGCCAACACTCTGGTGTATATTTCAGCACAGGCATCAGCTGCTCAATGACTAATGTTTTATGGGTCTCATATGTTGCTCTGCAGTCTTTCAACAGATAAAGATGATGGTCAAAACATGTTCAGATGACTTTGTATGTTTATATTAATATTATGTAATTTTAATGAAGAAAACAGTTATTTAAAAAATATATTTTGCTCTAAAATTCATCACATTTCAATTCAGGTTAATTTATTTATGGATTTTTTTTTCTTGTACTTAACATCAGTAATTTGGCTTTGTGAGCAGAAAATCATCTTTTTAACTAAATATTGATAAGCAGGGACTAGAGCTGGGAAATAAATTGATTTGATCTTATGATCAAATTCTTTGTTTATAAAGATTTAAATATTATTAAGATTTTTGGAAAAAAATCTAGATTTATTTTCTACCAAACTTCATAATCGATAATATAGTGCACGGTTTAAAACCGCTTGCTGCAAAGATTGAGTACAGTAGGTTATTTTTTATTGCTTTTATAATTGTGTTACAACATTTGTCACAGCTTGAATTTGGTTACCCTTTAAATTAAGGTGACTTCCCAGAGGGGATGATTGAAATAAAAGTTAATTTGGAAAAGTTTTTTATTATGAAACATAAAACAAAATCAATAAATCAAATTTGGTAGGAAATTTAATTCGAAACTAGCCCTTTTAGGAACCCCTTTTTTGTGTTATTAGAGGTTGAGATCGATCAGCTTGTTGATGTCAGTTTCTCCACCTCCTTTTTGAAAAATTGGCCACATGGCTGGAAGCAATCAGGGAAATTTTCCTGAACACAGGTCCAACATTTTATTGCTCTGCAATCTGAGAAGCTTCTTTTTCTGATGTCATCGTTAATGTAATCCAAAGCCTTTGTAGATACAGATTCACAGTTCTATGCCTCATTAATAATCTGATGTACAATCTGACGTTTTGGACCAAAATGCAGACCGACACTAGCAAGCAGCATGGCTTTTAATTAGATTTCTTCATGCTAATAAAACAGTAACAGAAGAGGAGACACAGAAAAGAGCTGATAAACACCAGCTAAATGACTGGAACCTTAACTAGAGGAGAAAACAGGTGCAAATGGAAGAACAAATGAGGAAACACAGGTGCAGACAATTAACTAATTACAAAAGACTGTCTAAAGGAGGGCAATTATCTGAGATAAACACTGGAAGAAACAAAATGAGGGGAAGAATCCAACAAGCCAATATAATGAGTAAAGGCAAAAACAACTTAAAACACTAAGAAAAATGGATATAAACTAGAAAATAACTGGAACAAGGTAAAACCGCTAACAGGAAAATAACAGAACATAGAAAGAATCAAAGATGTGGAATCCTTATAGTAAATTTTATAAAGGTAACAAAGAAAAACTTCAAATTGGGAAAATAACATGTAAACAAAAACAAATAGAGCGTAAAAGTGAACTAAGAAAAGACTTACATTAAAAAAAACATCTAGGCAAGAGCCAAATTATGACATGTGCTTTATTCTCTGTAGCTTTAGAGTGCTTTCAAATGACGCACTGCCTGTCATCAATAAAACGCTTACTTAAGAAACACTTACGCTGCGGTCTGTTTGTTTCTGGCTTTTCAAAAGCAACAAGTATTTTATTCCTTCCAGAGTTTCCCCTGGGCAGCTTTAATATACTGCTCCAAATACAAGAAAATAGGCTGTAGTTGTTGAAAACCTGACATACCAAAACATGCCGAATGTCCCAACGAGGATGTTATTGGCAAAGTCCTGTGCAGCAGACCAACGGTATGTATTTAGACCTTGGGTGTTTTCAAGAACAATGATCAGGGATAGGAGGCTGTGATTGGAGACAATCCAGTCACCAATAGTTCTGATCTTGGAGCAGCTTTGTTCAATAATACTGGAAAATCAACAGACCGTCACTAGATTGATATTGATCATTGGAAGGCATTTGTCTTGGGTGATATTGTTCCTCCTTTCTTGGTCAGAATTTAGAAGGGTTGTAGGAGGAGCTTCATGATGGTCTCAGATAGGACCAATGGTAATTTTTCCTAAAGGATTCATTAAAGAAAATTACAGGTTTTAATTGGTCACATCTTGCAGAATTCCACTCTGTCAGGGTTACTGTGTGTGTGTGTGTGTGTGTGTGTGTGTGTGTGTGTGTGTGTGTGTGTGTGTGTGTGTGTGTGTGTGTGCAGCTCTTTAAGAGAGGATCTTTGTGGAGAACCTGGGTAGTCTCCATGGGTGGAGCTCATCAATCTCACCAGAGTGTTATGCTTTAAAGAGCAGCACAGCCTTCTCTCAGTGCTGGTTTCTTGTTGTTTTTTTGCTCCTTCCATTTTCTTGCTCCTCATGTGTGTTTTTCCCTGATGTCTCCCATATTTTAGGTATTTTTTTCTGTTTGCCTCACTTGCCTGTGGAAACTTATTAAATCTGCAAAGTCATCTCTTCCTCCTCATCTCTGCATTTGGGTCCTCAAAAACCTCCTCCCAACCTGACACACTCTGTCTTTATTTAGTGCTGAGGAAGCTCTACACTAATGAAAACATCCTCATTAAAAAGAGATATACCTGGAACTTTCTTGACCGTTTTGGATGCCCAAAGTCCATTCAATACTTAGTGGAAGTTTTCTTGCATTTAAATGCAAAGCCAGCAGTCATGAATGCTGTATAATTATGAATAGATATAACCGCAGTTAAAACAAGAGAATCAGTTCAAGCACATATGCCCTTCTTTTAATGTTTAGTAATTAGATTGACACAGGCATCTTAGCTTCACCTGCTTTATGTGAATGTAGTGAAAATGAATTAGATGATTTAATTTGGCAAATTGCATTTGTAAGAGTTTGGTTGTGATATAATTTTGTATGACTTCAATAGGAACGGTTGAGATGCTGTTTTTCAGTAGATCTGAGATTCTGTTCAAAATGTTATAATACAGCAGATTTATTTAGACTAAAACTTTTCTTTAAAAAACATATTTTCAGTCAGTCATTTATTTATTTATTTATTTTTGTTTGAGTGTTTGTTTGACTCACTGCATCCAGAACACTTCCTCCTTCTCAGGAGTCCTTTTGTGCCACAAACACTACTATATTGCCTGTATGGCAAACCTTTCAATAAAAGTGGAGGGAGACAAATATTAAAGTGAACACCAAAACTTAAATTGATGTTATTTATTTATTTTTTGTTATTTTTTTGAAAAGTTCTGCCTCAGATGCTGGTATGTTTATGACGGCAGGAGCTGTCTGCTATAATCATGGTTTTTTTAAAGTCCACAGAAAAGCTGCTTTTCTCTATTTAAATATATTCCCAATGACAGATGAATAAAGTGATAGAGGGAAACAGAAAGCATTAAGTTAGACCTAGAGTGCTTCTCCTTTAGCTCCAAACAGAAAACAGCCTGATGAAAAGGACGGGGAAGCTGGATGGTTCCAGAAACAACCCTTTTTTTCGAGGCTGAATGAACATGGGCCTCGCGGGCTGTTTTCAGCGCTCTGTCTCCTGAAAGTGTAACACTTCTCATCGTATTCATATAGGCAAGATTTATTCCCCTCCAAGCTATTTCACTGCCTCGTTTTAAATCTCACATAGTGCTCATGAGTTCCATCTTCTTCTTTAACCTTTTTTTCATTCTACTTGTAGCCTTTACACCTTACTCCTGAACTAGAAATTCTATTCTAAAGAGTATGTCTCTTTTTTACAAGATCATAAATGCTTTATTAAGGACAAAACATTTTCACTGTCCTTAAACTAGATGAATAAGAGCTAGGGCTAATCAATTTGACAAAAAAATCTAAATGACATTTAGTTTAAAACAATATTGCAATTTAATTTTTATCCCCCCTCGCACTAACGACAAGCTTTCTTCATATTTTAGTATTTTCATTACCTTGAAAGCTTGCTTGTCTAGAGTCAGTCTTTGGAGGATTTTACTGTAACCTTTGTGCAAACAGTTCTTACCTCTACTTGCATGCACAGATATGTATGTTTGCTGCAATTCTCATCTCCTCTGTGTGGCGGCAAACCCCTTTCTTAGCGTATTACCACCACCTTAAGGGATGGAATGAGAACTTTTGTCTATTACTCTTGCTAAATTTGATGTAGCCAGAACTGAGTGTCTTTCAAATGTTAAATTATTGCTTTATTAAATTGCAATTATATTGTAAAAACTAATAAAAACATGAGCAGCATCTTCATCTTTGTATCTTCATCTTTGACACCTGGTTGCCATGCTCGGATCTGGAACAAGGGTGTGGCCCTACCTGATGTTTAAGACCCAATTAAGATTTAATCCAAAAAAAAATTACATTGAGAAACTGAACTCTTATAATGTAAAATATTCAGATGAACATTTCAAGTACAACACCTTTCGCTTTCAATTTATTTTCAAAATCAATAGGACCAATTGTTGTTTTAGCAGATTTAAGCTCCATCTAAAAAAGTTAACACAATTAAGGAGGGGTTATATTTTTATTTTTGAAAAAGATATGGGAAAAAAGTAAAGAACTGTAATTATTTTATTCAGGCTGGTCTAAAGCACGCTATAAAAATTCTAAACCTGTTGCTGCTTTAACCTCTAACCTCTTTTAGATGAACCTTCAAAGTGAAAGCCACAATCAGCTAAATGCTCTCTTTCATAACAATCTAAAATGAGGACTATCCACTTCCTTTTTCATAAACCCTACATTGCTGGGAGGATATTTCTCCTTCCTTCACTAGTTTAGCTCTAGTATCTGAAAGACTGAGGATCATTTCTTTCACACTGCTCTGCTGCAGAATCATTATCTCCCAAAGGCTTCGACAATTATTCATCCAATGTGCTCACTGCTGAGACGAGGGCTATATTTAGGTTTCCCAAAATGACCTCAGCTTTGACTGGCACACACTCAGGCCAAATATTGGAAATTCAACACCTTGGAATAAGGAAGACAACAACAAAGATTTGTTTACCCTCACATCATCGTCAGCAGCAGATCTGTTGCATGGTCACAAGTGAGAGAATGCTGCTCTGAGTAAGGGAAAGAAAAGATGACACAGAGGCTAAGTTTAGTCTGTGCTGCTGGGCCTGAGCTGATGCACAGTCTGAAAAGCTTCTGTTCAACAAGAGTCATAGTGGTCATGAGGCCAAATGTAGGGGGATCACAGTAAAAACAGTGTAAGGTAAGAAAATAGCAGATAACCAGGGCTTTTTAAAGGTAATTTTGTTAGCTAATGTTTTCTTATTGTGTTATTAAACAACCAAAACTTTAATATATTAGTATTTATTCGGTGATAAACCAAAGGGAACCATGGTAACTCAGAGGGAGGTATAGAGCTCCATAGTTCAGCTGGCTGAATATTCTATGGTGCTATTACAATACGGCCGACACCATGCTGCAACATGGCTTTCATCAGTCGAGTTTGAATTAAGTTTGAGATTAAAAATGCTCAGTACTGTGGAAACATCTGTTAAGGGCTGTAATAGATGTGAGACCTAAGCAGAGGTTCACCTTCCAATAGGAGGACAACCCTACACCTCTAGCTAGAGTGCTCAGGGGGCTGGGAAATCATTTAACCTTAAATGTGCTGCAAAGAAAGTGACTTAAATGAATAGCCTAAACAAAACGTTTGCTTACATTACAAAATGTCTGTCTTGTGTCACTTATTTCAAATATAAGTCAAACAGTACTTGTTATCCAGTGGAAGTTGTTTTTGTTCTCTGGACATGCATTCATTAGTGCCAGCTGAGAAGCCCAACTCAGGACAATAAAGATGAAATACTTAAATCTTTTTCTCATTGCCTTATTGTTTTATTTCATCCATCCATCCTTTCATTTTCTTCTGCTTTATCTGGGGCCGGGTCTTGGAGGCAGCAGTCTAATCAGAGATGCCTAGACTTGCCAATCCACACACACCTCCTCCAGCTGCTCTGGGGGGACCCCGGCGTGACACCACCTCCGAAGAGGACATGCCTGGAACGCCTCCCTAGGGAGGCGACCAGGAGGCATCCAGAACAGATGCCCTAGCCACTTCAGCTGGCTATGATATGGAGCAACAGCTCTACTTCGACCTCCTCCAAGGTAACTGAGCTCCTCAGAAAACCCTTATGGAGAGAGTAAAGTCAAGGACCATGACATCACCCGGCATGGCACAGCCAGGGCCCCAGCCTGGAGCCAAGCCTGGGGTTGGGGCTCGCATGTGGGTGGCCTTTCCCTACGGGCCCAGCCCAAAACGGATGACGTGGGCCCACCCTCCTGTAGACCAGGGGTGTCAAACTGGTTCCAGAAAGGGCCGTGTGGCTGCAGGTTTACTTTCCAACCAAGCAATGGCACACCAGACCCCAGTCATCTCATCAAGTCATCATGTTCAGATTGGACTCACTTGATGAGATGCTGTAGACCCACCACCCACAGAGGGATCTGCAAGAGTCGGCTGCAGAGAGGACTGGGTGGTGGTGGAGGTGGGAAGCCTCGTCGACCTGGTCCACACATGCAGCTTCTGGCTGTGTGGACATGTTTTACTTCATGTAATATTGTTATTGCCAGTTTCTAAGATGAGCTTTTAAACACATGATGATGGGGGAATTCTGGTACATAAAACGTGCTTCTATCAAACTGTATAGTGTTAGCTTATGCCGTCCAACATCATTGCTCCGTTCGTGTTGCAGATACTGTACAAGAATGTTACTGACTATTTTTAATTCCCGTTAATCATTTTCTTTAGGATGCATTATGAAGTTTGTAGAGCTACTCTGCTTAGTACTGGTAGGATCAGAACTTAACAGCATCCCTTTCTACAATTTCCACATCAGCAAATTACCTTCACAGCCCCTGTCGGCCCCTAGAGTTTTGGTTATGTCATGTGAAAATTTTGGAAGATGAAATGGGTCAGGTTGTGATCTATAAATGTATCATAGAAATGATTGTCATGTACTAAACAACTGATAAGCTATTTTTTTATATTGATTATTTTGACAATCCTATTCCTCTGACCTGCTTTGCTTATAACACTTATACCTAGAAGCATATCAGATGGAAATGTCTTTGCAAGCAGATCTTGTTAAAAATACTGAATTCTTTAAAGTGCTTTAGGACCTTGGCTCTTTTTAGGCCTCTCTCCTCTGAATGATAAAAAATAAATAAATAAATCCCACCTAAATCCCCCTGAAAATTGAATGCAAGTTTCTTTTTTTAGACTTTCACTTTTTTTCAGCCAGACTGAAATGTATTTACCTGAAACATTTGGAGTTTTATAACAGTTTCTTTAGACTTTTTGTTATGAGAAGATCTTTTCAAAAAGGAAGCTAAAATAAAATTTCAAAGGATGCCAGTGTGACTTGTTAAAATGAGAAAATCATCTAATACCTTCTTACACTGACAGTAATAGTTCAGCTGTCTTCAGGTTTTCCCAGCTCTTACACTGTCATGGACGCTAAAAGCCCATAAAAGCATGAATATTCATCCTCTGCTCTTCTGCAAGGTCCATCTTTTTCTTGCACACTGTGAAAACACAAGGAGGTTTTAGATAAATCATAAAGCCAGTGAAACATCTCAAATGGAGAATTTCCATTCGCTGACGTGTAAGAAAAAGCAGGTAGCAGCTCTTTATCGTAATCTGGAATCCCTTTAGAACCAGACAATTGCTTGGGCATAACTAAGGTCAGAAGAGGTTCTATTATCTTCTAGTAAGATGAGGAGAAAACAACGGCATCTTGGCGAGTTTGTCACAGGTGTACGAGCATCACATTTTGACCATCCTTGGGAATGTTTACTCAACACTTTTTAAAGAGAAACTGTCCCTCATTCAATCAGATCTCCAGAGCTCTTTTGGAGTCTTTGGAGTTTGGTTATGTAGTTCACATGTGTAAAATGCTCATAATTGTCCGCAGAGGTGCATTATAGGTAATATGTTTGTCATTGTTTTGGTTATATTGTGCTTTACTTTGCTCTATGTTTCCTAGTTTTATTGGTTTAATTCCTTTTTGTTGTAATTTCTAGATTTATGTTAGTTCTCATGTTTTTCTGTCGTCCTCTGTTGCCCTCTTGTGTGTGTGTGTGTTCCTTTCCCCTTGGCTCCCTCGTTGTCTCCTCTCACACCTGCTCCTTGTCAGCTCGTTAGCCCTCCCTTTGTCTGTCAGCTACATATACTCTTCCTCTGCAGTCACTCCTTGTTGGTTTCTTGTTGTTGCTGGTCCAGTCGTCGCTGTTGTCCTCTCAGTTGTCTCTCCCTGGCTCCTTGTGCGTGTTTTCCCTTGATGTCTCCTTGGTTCTGGTCTGTTACATTTTTGGATTCCTGCTTTGTTAACCATTTTCATAATTAAAAACTGCAAGAATTCACCTCAACCTCTGCATTTGGGTCCGCACAAAACCACAACCAAAACGTGACAATGTTGTGATCAGGCTTAGCTAAGCTTGGCCAAAACTGTCTGATATAATATTGATCTTTCAGTTCTTAATAATTTTTACTTAAAACAATGATTGAAAATGGACAACCTCTGCAGCACCATATCTGTAGTTGAGGCAGTCACAATGGAAAACGTGGACTCACTCCAACCCCAAACAGCATGGACACCAGAATAACTAAACTATAAATATCTTCTGATAAACATAAACAGCATTTGCTTTTTTAATCTATGCATCTAGTGTTTAGGGCATTAAATGGCTCTGCCCTGCCACCCTTAGAGAGATTTATAAAATAGAATTTGCGTCACTTGGACGAAAAGCATAACGAGAAGGGATTGTGAGATCCAGTTCAGGAAATGCACTTTGCCCAGAATTCTCTCTCAGTCAAGGGATGCACTGTAAAAACTTCAATCTAACTAACTATTTTTTCTTATAATAAGTGCTTTTTATCTTGATTTGAGGAAGTAAGTGAGGCACTTTGCCAGTGGAACAGACAATTTACACTTAAAATAAGTAAAAAAAATAATTGCTGTGTCTTATTTCAAGAGAATAATATCTAATTATCTTATTTTTAAAGTAATCAATCTTATTACATTGGCAGATCATCTTATTTACCTCCTTAAATTAAGGAAAAATTCACTTAATTTATGGGGGCTCATTGGTAGAATTCCCTTATGACAGAAAGAAGGCCACGATTCACACCATTTTATCATCCAGAGGGGGGACACATTTAATTACAAAACCGAATTCATACAGCTGTCCTAAACACTTCATACATCCAGCAATGCTTCGTCAAAATTCAGTTATCCCCCAACCTTCACTCCATTCTAGGCGGCATTTATAGTTTCCACATCGCATTACGTAACTGCACATGCACAGGAATATCATGTCGAAAGCTTACTGGAATTCACGTGGGCTGGGCTGCGTCAAAGTCACTCCGACCCTCAAAGAATGTTTATACAGATGTTTTCTGTTTTGCCAAACCTCCTCATACATCATCTAACTGCGTACGAATAAGGCATTAGAGACTTTATTATTGCTAAGTCTCATACTTGACCTTCAGCATGTACTGTTTTGTTGCTAAGTAAGTATAGGGCCACGTTTAAGGATATATATAAGACCATAAAACTGCTTCTACAAATTTAAGACAAATTGTACTTATTTCTAGATTGTTTTTTGCCGTGTGCATATGTTGGGATGCATTGCCCATAGCAGTCAAGGAAAGTGCCACCTTCATTTCATTTAGGAAACAATTTAAACAATCACTACTTCGTAACCACATTTGTAATCACTAGTAAGTACATTAGATGCCTTAAAGTGTAGAATTTGGTAAAATGCACTTAGCAGTATCTACATCATTTAATACCATGCACCTTAGTAGCAAAGCACTTTTGCATTATTTACCTCGGTATTGAAAGGATGCAGTCCTGTTCAACGTATGTTATCACATCTGTGGGTATTGCATTGTATTTCTTCTGAAGCAGTCTAGTGTTTTAATGAGTTTTGTGTGTCTTTTTTCATTGTTACATGTATGTTTAATCTGTGCTCTGTATTTCTTGTTACACATACCATGTTTTCCTTGTAACTAGCCAACTAGCTAAATTCAAGTGTTCATTAATACATGTTGTCCCTTTCAAATAAATAAATAAATTGGATTTGATAACTCGGAAAAATATTACAAAATATAGTGATATTGCAATATCGTTATAATATCGTATTGTGACCCAAGTGTCGTGACACGTATTGTATCGCAACACCCATGCCAATCCCACCCCTAGTCAAAATGCATGTTGGATTAATCTAGAGTCATTTCTTATCATTTTGTGTACTTTATATACAGGATGTAGTAGAAATTGAAGACGGGTCCTTAGTTTGGTCTTTTTTGTAGATGCTGTGGTTCCATCTGTGTTTTTTTTTTTTTGAAGTCTTCATCCTCAGAGTTCATTGGGGATATTCACAGTGGGAAGTATTTGGTGTGAAGTAGCAAAGATGAGTCAGCTCCTCCAAGTTAGGCAAAGGTTCTCAACCAGAAAAAGATGAATATTACTTGGAGATGGAAATGTATTTTTTACTACCCCAATTGGTAGAGTTTATATCTTATTACCCAGTGATCACAGCTGAAATTTAGTTCCTCTGTACGGTGGTCAGCTGTACCTTAGAAATAAGTTGAGCTGTTACATCAAAGGGTCTTAATTGAGGGTGTTTGTCTCCTTTGAAATCCTGCTGGTTGCCTCCTCATTTAAAGTTTCCAGGCACAACAATTTGACAGAAAACCCTGAGGCAGACTCAGAGCTTAACAGGGGAAGATTATATTCTGTGTGGCATAGGAGGACTTTGGAATAATTTGTTCCATAATAAACATAAAACAAACCAGGCTTTACATGGGTAAATGATGAAAGGCCACACAGCACAGGCTCTCACAGGATCAGTTTGTTCAGACATTTCTTAATTCTTCAGTAACACCTAAAAAAAGTATTTTATCAATAGTTCCTAAACATAAAATTATTATTGTTTTCTAACAGTATAATTCCTACTTTACTGCAAATTTTACTTTTGAGCCTCGCAAATTGTTCACATTAGTAAATTAGCGTAAAAAAGGGAATAATTTCTTTTGGCTTGAATGCAATTAACTTGACAATAAATACATTATAATAGGCTTCCCTAAATACATTGCACTTTTATGTATGGCCTAATTAAAGTACCTGAAGCGTGCAGGGATCGTTTGTTTGCCCCATGTATTCCCTGCACTGCCAAGTTTTCTGTCTGCATGACTCTAATTGCAGGTCAACTAGAAAAATGCAAGTAATTTATCTTCCCATTACATCACATTAATTGTAATATACCTACATGCTACAATGGGTATCTAGGGTGACCTTTCCTCTTTCATAGCCACTGTTTATGAGGCTGCAAGTAAGGTTTGGCTAAGTCAGTATGGAGAGCAGTTGGTTGTGGCATCAGCTGTATAACTTCAATGAGGATTTCCTCCAGTTTTATTGTTAACTCCTAATTCCCCACTGCGATAATTAAGATTAAAACACAAAGCTTTTCAAAGGGAGAGAAGCTGCAGGTGTCAACTCAGCAGAGCAAAGGCAATTATGGGAACAAGACATATAGTTTCTCTCCAGTCAAAGTTTAAAAGCTTTTGCATGATAAAGGTTTTAGAGGGTCTGTACTGTGAGTTGTACATTTCTGGCCCCCTGAGATTTCAGGATGATATGTGACCATATTATCTTTGTTTTTCCACCAAGGATCACCACCACAGCCGCCTGCATGATGGACCTGCGCAGATACCCACTGGATGAGCAGAACTGCACCTTGGAGATTGAGAGCTGTAAGCAACAGAGTGTAAATGTTTGCAAACTATTTTGAGCAATGCTAAGTCAGATTGGATGGATATCACTGATGGTTGATTTGACATGTGTGGCATGTCTGTTCCTGAGATATTATATAACTGCACTGAAATAAGCTGTAATTATCTTTGTTGAACAGATCCAAATTTTAGGTTTATGAGGTGAAACTAGACACTCTCACATACAAAACATGATCAGAACTAAAATATATTTAAAGAAAACATTGTGTGACGAACCTATAAAAGCAAGCTTAATCATGTAAAGAAAGACTTATAATGTGGAGACTTATGTGTTGATCAAATTTGTAAATTTAGCTGATTATAGATGTACAACATTAGCATTCCAACTGGTTATTAACCTTACGTTTTAAACTCCATCCATCAATAAAGTTGTTTATCCATCCCTCTGTCCGCCTGTCCAGCATACCAACTAACTAACCGGGCAAATTATGCTCTAGGTAGGGCCAATTAAAAAATAAAACATGGAAGACCCCAAAATAACTTCCTACACTTCCTTCATCAATGTATGCCTCTCAGTTGAGGGCTCATTTTCCTTTTAAAATATTTCTACATCTATGTTTTATATTAAAATAAAATTAGATTAACAAAATATTTCCATTGCACTGCTGCCTTATAGCAAGAACGTTCCAGGTTCGATTCCTGGCCCAGGGTCTTTCTGCATGGAGTTTGCATGTTCACCCTGAGCATGTGTGGGTTCTCTCCGGGTACTCCGGCTTCCTCCCACAGTCCAAAAACATGACTGTTAACATGATGGTTAATTGGCTTCTCTAAATTCTCCTTGGGTGTGAGTGTGTGCGTGAATGCTTGTTTGTCCTGTTTGTCTCTGTATGGGAGCTTGAGATAGGCACCAGCACCCCTCGTTATCCCAGCTGAGATAAAGCGTGATGGAAAATGGATGGAACATTTCTATTGAGTACTCATGTTGATTTAACATATCAAAGGTTACATTTTTATTAAAGTTTGTGGAGACATCAGTGTACCGGTAAAACTGTTTTCTGAGATCAGAATCTTCTGCCTCAGCTTTTGGCCAGCTAATGCAAACTGACAGTTCCGTTTGACCGGACCTGTCCGGAGGGCCTCTGTTGAATAATTAACAATGCTGACATGAATTGTTAAAGTCTCACACATTATATATATCTACATTTAGAGAGCATGGAGCACCTTTCCACCTAGAGACTCTTGGATAAATCATGAGAATGGCAAGAAAGCCATATAAGCTTTGAAAAAAAAAACATTTACCTTCATACTTTGTTTTATGAGGTTTTTTTTTTTTTTTTTCATTATAGCTTTCTGCAGAAACGTAACCAGTAGAGGCCTGCAAATTAGCCTTTTTTCTTTATACATATATGAAAAACAGGGGAAGCTGGAATTTTGGAACTTAACAATGCCCTACCATGAAATGGAAAAAACATTCAAAATGTTTTTATATAATTGATGTTGAGAGATTTTATTTTTAAATGAACTAGAAGCAGGATGAGGAAAGCCTTGACTATTGAAACTCAAATAAACTAAGCTGTGTAAAAAGAAGGAAAAACACATAGTTAAAAACCACAATCAATAAAATGATCTCACATTAAGGCATGATCTCATTAAGGCATGGATTTTATGTTTGTGGACTAAAGTTAATCTAAGAATTTTAAATGTAGCTTTTAACTATTTTAGAGCAATTGGAAAGTTTTCAATCCAATTCACAATGCAATTCAAGGATGTTAATAAAACAGTATTTGGCAAAAGCATGTTTTATGAAATGAATTGCCTTATTAGAACCCAATAACCTTTAGTTAAGTGATTCTTAACCTTCTTTGATTGAGCTTGTGGTTAGCAGACATGAGGGGATTCATCATGAAGGACACTTTGCTCATATTTTGGTAATCAAATTGTGCTGTGTGGAAACACAACATGTATTAGGAAACACAAGTTACATTAAGTTAGTCTTTAAAACCGTAGTGAAAGAGAGTTTTTCTTAAATTTATAAACAGTTCAAAGCTTATAAGCTTGTGTACCGTGCTGCGCAAGTTCTCAGCTTGTCTGTCACAACAGTAAACACATGAAATGTTTAAAAATCATTAAAAACAAAATAAAAAACAGCATTTCTTTTGCCGGAAACTCTTGTTGTAAATTTGCCAGATTTGTTTTGAAAGAGTTGTCTCCAGTATTTAGCAGTTTAGCATGGCAGGCCCATAGCAGCAGAGCTCCCCTTTCTTCCAGATGTTTGAAACGTCTGGTCTCTTAAGGCATCTGAAAGGTCCTGAAACTCAGAGAGAAATGTTGTTGAACGAATTTTTTCAATAAATGTGGTGCTGAAGTTAGCCACCAAGTCCACTTAGCCTTTGATCAGTCTGCAGAATGAGGTCCTTGGCTTGTGTTCTTCCATGATGCTGCTTCTTTATTGTGGCTGGCCCAAAATCAGCCCTGAAAGAGGATGACAAAATCATAAAGCAGTTACTTTGTCCTAAAAGCACTCTGGAGGGCAGGATTGCATATCTTGTGGGAGTGTCTTGGAGAGGGGATGGGGTGGGTGGATGTGTGTGTGGTTGGCGGATATTCTACTCGCAGTAGAGCAAAACTGCATTGTCTTCTTACACCAATGATCACAGTTGATATTTGGATGGATATTGGTCCCCATTGTCCAAAATTAATACAGTGGTTTAAGACCCCCAAAAAAACAATCTGTACAGTGCATTATCACCATAGGATAAAACAATAGTTTGCCTACAGAACATACGCTAATTCTTATTTGCATCATTTACTATCCCTGATGTTCACGGATGTAATTTGGGCAGGGGGGAGGGCTTTTTCAAAAGTCTGTTTTGGTCCCCTGCAAGTTTTTACTGTCCCAAAAAAACAAGGTTATGCTAAAGTACGCAGACAATTATTGGGCGCTAGGACCAAGCAGAAAACCGCAGCTCAAGCTGAGGCCAGCTTCCCTGAGTTTAGACAGCCCATAAGCTCCTGATCGGATCTGATGTGCTACTGATTGGGGTTTTTAAAAAGTCTGGTTGAAAAATGTAGGTCTGCAAAAGACAATAGTTGCTGAAGGAGTCTGCTTCTGTAAATCAGGCATTTTTTTTCTTATCTTGGGTCATGTAATCTAGAAGGGTTGTAATATCAGGTGTATTAATTTACACAAATCTTTTAATTGGTCTCATGTGCATGTATGTCTTTGTGTGTTTGTTTGGTTATTAGACTCGCAGCCAGGATATCTGAAAAAGTAAGAGGGACATATGAGACTTCTTTAAAATTCAAAGTGTAAGTTACACTTAAAGAACTGTGTAAAACACTTTTAAGAGCTCCATAAAGCAGCATATCGAATTCAAGATCCTCCTCCTCATAATAAAGCTTTCAATAACCTTGTAAAATATATTTGTTTTATTAAAAGTGCTGATACATCAACTGTAATATAGTTATACATAATTATCATCTAAAAAGGAAAATAAAATACAATATGGATGTGATTTTATATATCCAAGCTCTTAATAATTGTAAAACTATGTGTTTTTATTCTAAATGGATTGTTGCACCCCAAATTGTCCAGTTGTTCATGTCTTGCATCCACATATTGTGTCAGGAGAGGGATTGCAGAGATGCAAGAGAAACAAACAGAAGAACTACTATAAAACATGCTAAAGTTATATATAATACGTAAATAAATAAAAAATTTCGTCCATGCTGATGTTTGATAAAGATGAAGTAAAAAAGATTAATCTGATGGTGGGGGGGGGGGGGGGGTATTTAGCTTTTCTGATGTATGTTAAAGTAGATCTCCCAACTTCCTCTTTTTGTTTAACAAATTAAACTGATTTAGGTTTGAAAATTTTTATCGCGTAGTGATGAGATTCTGCTCAGTGCTAAGAAACACTCAAGTTCCGTTATAAAGTGACGTCATATGTCAGTTTTTTTTTTTATAATATAGCAGAAGAATGCTCATGCATGTGCCCCTATGCTGTCTTATTAAATACAGTCAGTGTAATATCAAGAACTTCAAAGTTAAGTCTGCAAATCTGGAAGCACTTAAACTCAAGGACTTGACAATACAATAGAGATCAAATACATCAGAATGATATAAAATCTTATTTCTGATAACATTGGTAAAGTGATAAAAGTAAAAAAAAAAATCTATTTATTTCAGTTATGTTTTTCAAATCTATTTATCTTAAATAAAAGTTGAATTCCAGGCAAATAAATGCTTAATCAAAGCATCAGTGTGCTAAGACATTGTTCATATTATAAATATTCTGTGGAACCTGCTTAATATTTAAAGGTATTTTTTTTATTAGGAGCTGTTTAGCGGAACAGTGGATAGCACAAGAAGGATCTAGGTTTGATTCCTGGCCCGGGGTCTTTCTGCATGGAGTTTGCATGTTCTCCCTGAGCATGCGTGGGTTCTCTCCGGGTACTCCGGCTTCCTCCCACAGTCCAAAAACAAGACTGTTAGGTTAATTGACTTGTCTAAATTCTCCTTAGGTGTGAGTGTGTGAATGGTTGTTTGTCTCTGTGTTGCCCTGCGATGGACTGGCAACCTGTCCAGGGTGTACCCCGCCTCTCGCCCATTGACTGGATTGACGGATTTTTTTATTATATTTGGTTTTCTATCATAAACCGATCCAGGCCAGTGTAATTTTAATCATAATGTAAAAGTTAGAGCCTATAGATGACAGTAAAGAGGTTATTTACTATTTACACTAATATTATGGTTAAAATGAGGGAAGATGTTTCACACCACAAGTACCTGACAACTGAAAGATCTGCCTCCCCTCCTGCTTTTGCAAACTCAAGGAAACACCAGGAAACCTGCAGTGTGAGAACATAAAGCTCAGGTGCGAAGATAAAGGGATGTGTTTTATTGTACAAATTATTGTTTTCTACACCCAAGCCAATTAGATTATGGGGCTCATTCCAAATCTTAAACAAATCATCATTTAATCAGCTCAGCTAAATTTAAAAAAGCCTTTATTTTATGGCTATCCCAGACTCCAATTGCATGCATGCTGGAAATGTTTTTTGATGAGAGATTGTTTAAGAATCAGACAAATAAAGTATCCACCAAACATAACAGAAGAAACGGTGCCGATAGCTCAATTTGATCCAACTTTGGCAAGAGCAAACCCTCAAACTGATTTTTTTTCATCAAATTGAGGAGGATACCCTAACCCATTGAAGTCGTCTGCTCTTCTTTTAAACCCTTCACCTTGTTTAAATTACTTTAATTGTTCACTTAAACCATTCTAAAATGCTCCCTTTCTCACACAAAAGAATGAGAAAAATGAAGGAGAAGCATAATGAAGCTCTTCTGCTCCTGATAAGCTATTAATTCCCAGAAATCTTTCAGCTGCGTGCAGATAAGATGAAAAGCCTGAAAGAAGGAACACATTGGCCCAATTAGATGGTTCTAATTACTGATGGGGAATCAGGGGCCCGGTCACTCTCTGTTTCAGACTATAGCCGTAGCCCAGAGATCTGCCAGGGACAGTAAAGCAAAGGGCTTTATTTTTGGTCCTACTGTGCCTCTGGGAAACTAGATGATGTCAAACAGCTTGAAGAATGTAGGGGATTTATGAAAAACTGTCAGCTTTGAGTGGTGAGGACAAAGGATATTAGGCGACATATTTAGCTGAAATCTGCAGCTTTTGTTTCCTTTTTATTGCCTGATCAAAAATAATTAGCACCCTTCCGCCTTCAAGTATAGTTCCTTAAAACTGTTTGCTACATTACAGATTTTGTCAATGTTTTATTTTTATTTTCTCTAATCTAAACAGAAACCTAAACGGTTTACATAATCAGACAAACATAATAGAAAATATAGATATAACTTTATTGATCTCGCAATGGAGAAATTAACCAATCCCGATGTTGGAGCAATGGGCTGCCAGTGTGCAGTGGCTGGGGAGCAATGTGGGGTTAAGGTCTTGCTCAGAGACCCATAGTGCAGGCTGTGGTGTACTTGCAATCTTCCCAGACCACAAGCACATTGCTCTAACCACGAGGCCAACATGAACAAGTGCAAAGTGCGTTCCTCCAATAATAAGTTCCTTTATTCCTGTGTGTTTCCTGGACGGGGTTTCTTTTTAAAGCTGCCTTTTGTATCTCTGCTTCTGTCTCCTTTAACCCCAGTCGGCCTCAGCAGATGGCCGCTCACACTGATCCTGGTTCTGCTGGAGGTTTCTTCCTGTTAAAAGGGAGTTTTTCCTCTCCACTGTGGCTACAAGCATGCTTAGTGTGAGGGATTGCCTTCAAATCAATAAGTCTATGCAATTAACTGGTTTTCCTAAGATATAAACTTTGAATCAATTTGACTGTATGATCTGCTGAAGTGCAAAGTGCCTTGAGATGACATGTGTTCTGAATTAATAAACTGACATGTTCCAAATGAGCTAGGTATTGTGTATTAAAAAGAAGAAAAAGTTACTGCCCCATAAACCTAAAAGATGGTGTGCCACCTTCCACCTACCATCCTGGTTTATTTTAGCCTCACTTGAGGGTTTTTAACATGAGTAGCCTGTTCAATTCGGAGAACAAAACATTCCATTAATATTATAAAGGTCTCAAAGAGGCAGAGTACATAATTACTGTTACCATTAATTACTTGAGTGGTGTTTTTTTTTTGTAATACTAATATCCTTATATTATATTTATTTTTTGGTAGATTTGCTGTAGTGGTTTCATCTGGAACTCTGCCGCGGATACCATTTTTGCAATTATTTTTCTTCTTGTTGAATCGGAAAAAAATGACAAACTGAGACAATTATCTCATGGGTGCTTTAAAGATTGTTCTGGGTTGTTTTATGACCGGATCAGCTGAATGTGTGGTCTTGGAGTAATTTTGATTGACACTCCTGGGAGGGTTCACTGCTTTTCTGTTTGAGCATAATGTCCCTAACTGTTATTCACTACAATCCAAAAACCTCAAGTTTACTCTTTAATCCTGTCCTGACTGATGGATGAATTCTTTCTAACCTGTTTTTTAAATATATATTTTTATCTTGAGATGTCAGGATACTTTTGGCCATCTTTTAGCCTACTCCAAGAATAGCAGAAATACATAGGTACATAGGTACAGGTGTATTAGGAAGGATTTTGTTCCCTTAATGAATTGTTAACTAATATTGTGCCTTTGTATGCATTTATGTTATTACATTTTTAATCAAATAACTTATAGACTTTTAAGTTTTTTCCCTGTGAGCACGAACCCAAGTGTCTGTGTCTAAGGATAACAGATGAAAGTGTAACTGAAGCTCAAATATGGAATAAATTCACAACAACTTCCATTCAAACAAAGGAACAATAATAATTTAACTCCAGTTTAACTATATTTTAGGTAAAATCTCTTGCTAGTGCAACTCAACTTAACTTACAACTAGCCTACTTTGTACAACATAGAACAAAAAGGCAAATAGGCAGTCAACGGGATAAAGCAATGTCCCCAATCAGCAGAAATGTTATGCTTGAGAACAAAGTTTATCTCCGTGTTCATTTTATCCTTCTAACAAAAAACAACTTCCCCTTTTTGGTGTTTTTGTCTTCAGCAAAATACCTCCAGAATTTTTGCGTCCGATGCTGAAGCTGTCAATAGTCGCTGCTGCCACCCTCTGGTTTAAAGGGGAACTGCTTGTTCTGCCAACTATCCCTATCTCACAATTTTAGAGAATCTCTCAAAAATTCCTGTATAAAGATTATGACCTGGATTATCACCAATATTTTATAGATTATTTCTTGGCATAAGTGAAATCTCTGATAAAGATGTAATTAAAATCTGTCCATTGTCTTTCAAGTTATCATGTACACAGACAGACAAACACACAAACTCTCCTACAACATAATTTCCTTGGGGAGGTAATAAAAATTATGTCAAAATGAACATATGGATGTAAAATATTGCTTTTCACCCATGCTTCAACAAAATTACTAAATAAACTCATGAAACAGGTCAGGGACAAAATGATGGTGCCCTTAGACCAGACTGAAAAAATGTGAAGGGGACATGTTTAATCAGGTTGCGTCCACTAATTAGCATCACAGGTGTCTATAATCTTGTTGTCAGTCGGTGGGCATATATTCAGGCTCGGACTGGTAATCTGTGATACCGGTCCTAATACTTACTCTCTGGCCGAATCACTTACCTGTGACAGTAAATAACTCAAGGAGCTCAAGAACTAATACAATATGAACTACCTAATTGATGATGGCAGTATATATAGCCCTTTCTTGTCATGCACATCCTTGTGACGGTTGCCATATGGTGTCATTTTCTATTTCTTCAAACTGTATAATCCTTGCAACAAACTAAATTATTGTTCCTCTTAGATTTGGCGAATTTATGTTTCAATATTTTGCAAAAATATGTTGCGCATAAGAGGGCCGGTGTAGATGGAAAAATGCCAGGGCCAAAAATCGTTCCCATATATATATATATATATATATATATATATATATATATATATATATATATATATATAGGTCTGGAGGGAGTCACTGTGCTGTTTGTCGACAAGGCGTGTACGACATTCAACATGGATCAAAGGAAGCAATGGGAATTGTTGTCGCAGGAGATTATAAAGAGCATTGTACACCAGCCTGTTAAAGGTAAAGGCTATGAGACCATATCCTAGCAGCTTGATCTTCCTGTGACTAAGCTGCCCATATTATTCAGAAATGTAAGATCCATGGAACTGTTGCCAACGTCCCTGAATGTGACTGCAGGAGGAAAATTATGACAAATCAAAAACACTGATAATATGAATGGTGACAAAAGAGCCCAGAAAAATATCTAAATAGATTAAAGGTGAACCTCAAGTTCATGGAAGATCAGTGTAAGCTCCCACCATCTACAGTATGTTATTTTAGCCAAAATGTACCTAATGGGAGATGACCAAGGAGAACACCATTGTTGAAAACAAACAGAAAAAAAAAAAAAACAGACTTGAATTTATCAAACTACATGTTGAAAAGTCACAAATGTCCTAAAGATGAGACAAACATGTAATGTTTATCCAAGGCACATCAGCTTAATGTTCACAGATGGTTATATGAAGCATATCAAGAAAAGAATAAAGTGCCTACTGTAAAACACGGAGCAGGCTGTTATATTTTGCCCATTTGGCAATCTTAAGAATATCAGAGGATTCTGGAGAGAAATGTGCTGCCCAAACTGCCCGTGTCAGAAAGCTTGGTCTCAGTCACAGTAATGGAGTCTTATAACAGACCCAAAACACAAAGCTAAAGACACCCAAGAATGGCTAAGAGGAAAACATACACAAATGTACTGTTCAACATAAAAAGATGACTGTTATCCAAATAAAATGACACTCCTGTAGTCTTACTATCTACATTATCACTGTCAGTATTTTAGATGATAAAAGCTTTTTATTTTAAATGCAAGATGTTTTTAACATCCTTTGTACAGTTTTGGCTTAAATAGAACAACAGTGGGGGTTGTTATTTCAGCAAATTACATGTATTTAAGTCTGTAAACTCCATTTAAACTGATTATTATGATCTCTTATCCTGATCCTTACTCATGCGAGTACCCAAATAAAACTTATTTTTGTGTGTATATCTTTTCCTCCTTCCTCGTAGATGGATACACTACAGATGACATCGAGTTTTACTGGCAGGGTGGAAGCAATGCTGGATCAGTCACTGGTGTGGAGAACATTGAGCTGCCTCAGTTCTCCATAATTGACTACCAAACTCTCTCTAAGAAAGCCGTGTTTGCCACAGGTAACAACAAAACTTGTTAAATAAACAATATTAGATACAATCTGTAGACAGTATTTTGTTTTAATTCTGGTAAATATTGATTATTTACTGAGTCTGTACTGACCAAGAATGGAAACAGTAAGCAAATATTGTGCAGAAACAGAATCATAGCAGATTATGTTATTTCTTATTTTTCTTTTATCACTAATTTGTTCACAAGTTTTCTACCATTTTCTTGACCAAACAGGTTCGTATCCACGTCTGTCACTGAGTTTTAAACTCAAAAGGAATATTGGCTATTTCATCCTGCAGACCTACATGCCATCCATCCTGATCACCATCCTGTCCTGGGTCTCCTTCTGGATCAACTATGATGCCTCCGCTGCAAGAGTGGCATTAGGTCAGTGATCATCAGTGCCTAATTTTAAATGTATTAGATTCATCAAATGTATCTATAGTAGAAAATTATACAAAAGAGACCAGTTTTACCTAGTTACTGTCTCCATCAATTTTTTACCTCAAGAAGCATAAACATTCCCCCTTTCTTCCCACAACTTTCTCCTGTTTAACAGACTGATGGGGAAGTATGAGGTTGAATTATTCCGTCTTTTCTAGTTTTCCAAAATAGTTAAAAAAATTTTTTAAACAGTATTCACTTACATATATTTCTGTGTGCTCTTCTATTGTTTAGCCTTTTATATACCACTGCTTGCATATATTATTTCTAAAAAAAAATTTTCGCTTATTGCGCTTTTAGTTTCTCATTCTTTACAAAAAATTTAAATAATTCTCTGTTTGTGCCTTAAATTACATTTGATATAACTTTTTAAGGGTTCATTGCATATTTCCTTGCATACTTGTTAAAAAATTGTTGTTTAGCAGAGGCAGATTAAATTATGACGTGGAGAAAGCCACCTTTTATTTCCTTATCTCAAATTGAATCAGTTTCTAAAAAGACAGTTTCACACTTATCTGTTTTTTGCAAATAAACCATTTTATAGCCATGTTTAATTAGACATAATTTATTAAGGATTTTATATAAATTTATATAAACCAGGACCTTGTTTCTTCTGTTTTAGGTAATTAACACTCAAAGACTAATTATGGTTTACTTCAAAGCTTATTAAGATTTAGAAGATGGAATAATAATATATATGCATAAAACTTAAATTGTCTAATTTTACTATTTTTTGTTTTTTTACATTGTCAATTGATAAATTATTTTGTTTTGGAGACTATAAGACACCCCCAATTGAGCAGGAAGATGTTTTTACTGGATCAAAAAGTATTGTAGACACAAGAAGAAAGCTGTTCTGGTTGACCTTTGGCAGGTTGTTAGAAAAAGAGTGATGGATTAATATGAATATATTTATAATAATTCTGAGTATCTTCTGTTTCCCCATAAAATCTGCAGGTATAACCACTGTGCTGACCATGACCACCATCAACACCCATCTGAGGGAGACACTGCCAAAGATCCCCTACGTCAAAGCCATTGATATTTACCTCATGGGTTGCTTCGTGTTTGTTTTCCTGGCCTTGCTGGAGTATGCATTTGTTAACTATATTTTCTTCGGCCGTGGTCCTCACCTACAAAAGAAAGCAGCAGAAAAGGCTGCTAAGTCCAACAATGAGAATAAGGGCCGCTTGGAGAGCAATAAAGTGCAGGTGGGTGAAGAAAGTAAAAATACAGATATTTAAGGAACTAAATAAGCATGAAGAATTATTTTCTTCACTGACACAGATATAATGATATGATTATTTTATTAACCAAATGTGTACAAAAAAGTCTTGTTATTTTTAAGTTGATCTTAGTTTTAATGCTAAAATGTTGGTTTTGCATAATCGATACAGTTCAGTTTAGAAAAACTTGCACAAAAAGGTGCTGGGTGCTCAAGGTTAATTAGGAGTCATTAAATACTTTAATTATTATGTACCTTTGTAGATTGAATTTGAATCGGAGCTGTCTGCATCAGGACGTTTCACACCATGTATCATTTCATACATATAAAGTGGATGTTTTAGACCTGCTTTGACAGCTGAGCATTTAATTAATTATTTATTCACTCTGCTTGTATTTTAATTGGAGAAAACCTAATTTTATGAATCCAATGAATTATACCAATCAGCAGAAAACCACTCAGCTGTTTTAATCCGATTGGCAATGATATTTCATTTCAGAATCATGAATAAATGGAATTAGGGTAGAATGCTAAGTTTGCAGAAATTATTATGAAATATATTATTAATGGCGTGTAAGCAGTTGTATGACTGTTGGTCTCCAAATGTGATTTTTTTTCTACTACAAGAAAATTAAACTGATACAAAAATAAGTATGTATGTAAATATATATACGTATGAATTAAAAAGACATAGGATATAAAGGCAATGGTATTAAACGGGTACAATATTGAGGAATAAAATAATGAAGTGGAGAATTGACTTGAAGCTGTGCTTAGTTAAAACCATGGAAACATGCACCCTCCCCATATTGATAGGAAGAAATACAGACTGCACAGCTTTGGAATAATGGTATAACATCATTTAAATGAAAGTGGTAAACAAACAAAGGATAAGACTGAAATCTCTGCTCCTTTGAAGGTTGATGCTCATGGCAACATCCTCCTGACGAATCTCCCAACTGAAATGGGCGGGGCAGACATGATGGGGGCCCTCAACGATCCTCGAGCTACCATGTTCTCCTACGACAGCGCCAGCATACAATACCGCAAGCCAATGACGAGTCGCGACCTTTATGGCCGACCGGCCCTAGACCGGCCAATTGGACACAAGAAGAGCCGCCTGCGGAGGAGGGCCTCCCAACTCAAAGTCAAGATCCCAGACCTCACGGACGTCAACGCCATAGACAAGTGGTCTCGAGTCATCTTCCCAATCACATTCACCTTCTTTAATCTGGTCTACTGGCTCTATTACGTTCACTAGGATGGCAGTTGTGAGCATGAGTGGTAGAATTACTGCCCATGGTTTGTTTTGTTTTTTTTGTTATTTTTTGTTTATTATTTCCAATGGAAGCTCAATCCTGTACAATGATGCAAGTAGAAAAGCTAAGCCCATTTGTATATAATCCACTTTTCGGAACAAGTAGTTCTGGTCTTTTCAGTGTAAATACAATTTAGTATATGATATATATATATATATATATAAGTCAATATATATATATAAAGACAGAGATATAATTTATTAAAAAAACCTTTTGCTTTGTACATACAGTTAGACATAGAGGAAAACAATAGTGCTGAATTAAAGACAGTTAAATTTCGGTATTTACAGGTTAAAACATGCCAAAAACACATTGGTTGTTTTTCTTTTTTTTTTACTTTCACTCCCCTTTTGCATGTGAGTGGAAGAAGGTGTTTGTTTGCTTACAATTCGAACCACAAGTTAAGACAGAAATAGAAGGCAACTAAAAGAGATTTTACCTGTTCTGGAAACTTGTAGATGGGCTGAAATCCAACTGAATAAGGTTCTGACTACTGAAAAAAAAGATATCATTTATTCCATCCATCCATCCATCCATCCATCCATCCATCCATCCATCCATCCATCCATCCATCGACCAACCAATTCAGCCCTCTTTCTTACTGAAT
>NW_015151086.1:310854-312432 GCF_000732505.1 Cyprinodon variegatus | reverse complement strand
ATCCATCCATCCATCCATCCATCCATCCATCCATCCATCCATCCATCCATCCATCCATCCATCGACCTACCAATTCAGCCCTCTTTTTTACTGAATCAAGGTGTTCGAAACTAGGAGGGGATATCTTTATGGGTAGTGGTGACCTAGTGGTTACAGCATTGTGCTTCGGTGCAGGAGGTTCTGAGTTCAACTGCCTCAGATTGCAACTCTGGGTCCCTGAGCAAGACACTTAACCCCACATTGCTGGCAGGGTGCCACACAATGGCAGTCCACTCCATCCCCAAGGGGATGGGTCTAATGCAGAGGGGAATTTCTCCAGTCTGAGACTAAAGTTCAATTAAAGAAAATCTCTTTTACTGATTTCTGTGTCTCCCTCAGAGACTCCTCTTGGTGCGGTGTACAAAGAAAATCCTTAAACCAAGACCTCCTTATCAGAGGCTTGATCCTTACAAACGAGATTTATTTCTTTTATTCATAACTCACGGGGATAGAAGAGGGTTGAAACTTATTTGGACCAGTAAATCCAGAGCTGAAGTTTACCCCGTTCTTCAAATCAATAGACTAGAGCAACAACTTCATCACTACAGCGGTAGTCTGATCTTGTCTGTTGGAAATTGGCAAATTTTTATCTCTAGCTTGGTCTGCCACCCAGTTCCAAACACCCCACGTAGTGAGTCCATTCGAACCCTTTTGATGTTTTTGGCCCTAGGCACTCGTAGAAGTCCTTTTCCAAGCTTCATTAAAGCCTGGCTCCTCTCCTGAGTCCAAAGGGAGGGCACCAGTAGGTCTGAACCCAGGATCAGCATGGTACTCAACCCCCTCTATCACTTTAAAGTGGCAATTATGCCTGAAGGATTTTATTTTTTAACACAACTAAGTGCTAATTGGGAGAACTCCCAGGACACGCTGGAGGGACTGTGTCTCTTAGCTGGCCTGGTGTAGCCTCTGGGTCCTCCCAGAGCAGCTGGAGGAGGTGTGTGTGGATTGGTCTGGGCTTCTCTGCTTAGACTGCTGCCTCTGCGACCCGGCCCTAGATAAAGTGAAAGAGAATGGATGGGTGGACAACTAAGTGCATCATAGTTGCAGAACCTTCTTTGTTTTGTGTTGCAGAAAACTGATATTGGCCTAAATTAGTAGATTTACTGAATTTAGACTGTGGCTGAAATGCACATACCAGAGTATGTGCATTTTAGTCACATTCAGCCTCATTTCTACAGGTTGCAGTCTGGAAGATCACCTCATCAGAAACTGGAGTGACTCCTCATCAGTGAGTCATCTGAACAGGGCTGAGCAGAGTTCTAAGAATCAACAATTAAACCATGAATTTAGAGTGCACACAGATTCAAATCTCTCTTGTTAAGAGATCAGCTCAAAATGCTTTTCAAATTAGATGTTGAATGTTGGCTTTTCATTACTACCTACCAGCGAGGTTAGCTGTTAAAGGTGTCCTAAGTCAGGTTTATTAAAGACTACAAAAGTAATTTTGCCATCTTTGCTTCTCTTGTAGCTAAACGTATATTTATTTAGATGGTATGTAAACCAAAAATGAAAGATCCTTTCTCCTATTTCAAGACAGAA
>NW_015151086.1:299935-308984 GCF_000732505.1 Cyprinodon variegatus | reverse complement strand
AATGTGTCTGGATAAAAGGTGTGATAGAGATACAGCAGCCTTTTCTGCAGCAGCCTCGTCCAAAACTGTTGGACCTGTTCCTTGGCAATGGCACCTCTCCCATTCCACACATGCTGGATTTCAAAAAAGATGGTAGAGGACATGGTATGACCTCAAGCTGACACAGTAATTTACCCTAATATATAAGACCACATAGCTAATTCTCAGTACATACCTCACAGTTAGGGCACCACTTTTAATGCAGCCATTTTTGTTCTGCAGCCGTATTTGCTCCTATGCATGACATAGGATGACACAAATGTTAAAAGATATACAGTATATCCATACAGAAAGTTGAGGCTGCCACGCTAAAACTCAAAGCTGCCAATGTAAACTATTTATAAGCACGTGTGATGGATTAGCAGCAAGAGAAGCAATGTATAATTTGTCAACATGTTCCTTTAGTGTTCGGTCGTATGAAAGGCAGATATTATCATTGTGTATTTATTGTATTTTGCACCAGAACAAATGACAAATCATTCTTCTCAAACTAGAAGGTATTCAACATGTCTTGGATGTCATTCTCTGATCTGAGATCCAATTTATGAGCCAAATCAAACACACCATCTTGCTGGAGGTGATCCGGGTTGGGTAGAGTGGTGAAAGAGAATTGTTTTCAAATAGCTGCATGTTGGTTTATAGAACCTCGTTTGATGTGAACTTAGAAGATATAATACAGTCTGATGGGTGATGGACTGAAAACCGTGTGGAACTGGACATGTTAGCTCTTTTATGCCCATTCTAATACAAATCAGATGCTGGTAATTTTCATATCATCGCCTAACCTCATGAAATCAAATAGTGGGACATATTGCTAAATCCATCCACTGCTTGAGATGCAATCCCTTCTCTGTTACTTTACCTTCTCACTTTATTCGTCGGATGGTTCGGTTTCTGCCAGATGCCAGCACTTACGCCCTCTGGTGGCTGTTCTAGAGGGGCTCCTCCAAGTAAAACAATCCTTATCACCATTACTGCTCATCCAAACTAATTTACATCCAAATCACTCCATTCCTCTGGGCAGCTGATCCATTTTCCTGAAAAAATGACCCATTTAGATTCTCTTTTTAAGTTTTATGCATAGGATTTTTCTATTCTAAATAAGATTAAAGGATAGTCTGAACCTTAGCTCAGACTACAGGGCAAGAACGATTTAAACGTGTTTTTGTTTCATTAAAGTAACGATCCTCTTATGAAAGGCTGCAGATTTCAAGAGGGCTTTAATAACAGAGAAATGAATGAAAATCACAGTGGTGGGCTCTATCCGTATGACTGAACTTTGTGCCTTTATACCAAGAATCTCAACCTTTACAGGGTTTATCCTTCGCATAGTGAGTGAGGAGATCATGTTGAGCTTTTTGTAGAATGAGATGAATTGAAGACAAACTCATTTCTTAGACTCTAATGTATGTTATCATTATCTAAGGGTAGATTGTAGTAAGACATTCCAGCATTATGACGACAATCTTTCAAAGAGAAAAAGAAAAGCTGCTCGGCCTTCCAAACAGAACAAAGGAAGCACCTCCAATGGACCTCTATTCTGTGGACGGAAGAGCTAATGGAAGCAGAAAACAACTGGTTTCGCTGCAGGCTGCAGCGATGGACTGAGGATGAAGCTTCAGATCCTGTAAAGTGATGTTCCACATGTCCACTCAAGTGGAACGGCCTGTGTGGATTTCAGCAAACAGACACTGTGCGTGACTGAATGCGTATGGAAAGAGGAGGAGCGCCATGAACAGGAATCATTTTTGTCAGCTTAAAGAGAATTAAGAGTTCAAATAAAGCCGCTGAGATCTCTGCATATAAACTGTTTTATGGTTCATTTATTTCTGTTTCACTAAATGCTTCTGCACAAATATGTGTTTTTCAGCCAATTTCCAGAAAATATTTTGTCAGCATATGCCCCCAGTCCATGCATCAAATGATTAGATGCATCCTAATAGCTGAGTTAATGAGGCTGCTGAAAGCCTAAATGTGTCCCTGTGCACAGCTGAATGAACAGCTTTGGAGCATTAAGTGATCATTATCTGGAAGATGACATCACAAAATACTTCTAAAGATCTCTATTTCTCATTTTTTTCTAAAAATACCAATACCACAGGTTGCGTTGGCTTGATATGTTCTATATGGTAACCACTACCACCACCTACTGTTCACATCTCATAAATAGTTGATTTATCCCAATCCAGGAGGTAGAAGGTATGAGTTATAGTGGTAAAAGTATTTTCAAAAACCAAAATCAAGCTTTTTCAGTGTTTGGGCCTGATGCTAAATGTGGAAAGTTTTCAGTGGCAAAACCGCAACAATTTTTTGACATAACTAAGTGACATGTAACATGGGTGGAGCTGGAGGCAATAAATCTTATCTGCTCTTTGCAACAAAAGGCACTTTTTGATGCATTAGTTGTACGAACTACTGAGTGACATATCTTGTTTTCTGCAGTTTAGGTTAAAAATAGCTTAGGAAATGTTCAAACACACTTTATAAAAACCTTATCAATTAATAAATTGGCTGGTTTATCTAAAAAAAAAAGAGAGAAGTTAAATTATTTTAGAAACTTTCCCACCTCTTTTAGTTATGCCTATTTTCTGTTATTCCATACACTAAAAAATCTGACATGGAAAACTGTAAGATAAAAAAATAAAAACTGTTGATAATTTTGCTCTGTGGTCTCCTTTAGCAAAACCGGTTTAAGTTTAAAGATGTTTTTTTTTTCCCTTTACACAATCAAGAACCTAGGTGTTGAGGTGTAAATGATGATGTGCTTTCAAGTTGAGAGAAAAGAAAGGGATCCCTGAGCTAAATCCTTTAATTGTGGTGCAGGAAAGAGATCTGGACTGTTTAAAATCTGCCCTGTTTTTTAGGATTAAAAATATATTTGTAGCAATACATTTTATAAAAGTGCTTTTGTTTAAAAATGCAGGTTGGATCTTTAGTCTAGATTCCAGCTTGCCTCTGCACATGTCAGGATCCAGGTCTTTACAGAAAATGAAGCAAAGTGCTGATACCATTAGTCCAGTTAGCACATCTGCAGCTGTCAGCAATGAGGCCCTTTCCGTGATTAACTGGACACTCTGGAGTGAAGACTAACTCCGTCACCTCATTTAACTTGTCTCTGTCTGTCACTGCTTGCACCCGTTCTCATTAATAATAAGCCAGACTGATCAGCAGGCTTAAAACATTACCTCTGCCTCCTGTAGCTCTTCCAAAATGATCTCCCTCCTTCCTTAGATTGTTTTACTGTTATCTTTGCATCTCTTTTCTTGATTTTTGATTTGACTCTCTCAGCAAAATGTATTTTTTGTTAATTTTGCTTTTGAAAAATTGTGAGTTTTTCTGAAATTTAATGAGGAGTTCTGAGAATTGTGTCCTTGTTCGTAGTTGAATCAATTATTGATAAATGGATAGATAATGGATCCTTCACAGGTCTTGGAAATACCAGAACTAATCTCAATTTTTGAGGCTGCACAAGTGGATTGCTTCTCTTTCAAATTTTAATTTTCTAATCTGTCTTTTTGTCATTTTTTTTGTTTCAGTATCAAACAACATTTATAGAATCAGAGAGAAAAACATGAATTTTAATACAGAACCAAAAGGCATCACAGGAAAAAAAAAAAACATTAAGTTAATTATTACATCCGAAACAGCTGCATCTTCTTGGTCCATCATTTCAGCTGCAGCACCACCTTAAAGACAGAAGAGAAAAGTTCTTGTCAGTCTATCATTTAGTATTAGCAATGAATTTAGAGCGAGAGATTTCACTTTGTATTCCTCAATGAAGATCAAGCGAAACTCTTGCTTGGATAATGTTGCCACCTACTGTCCAAACCGGATCCGTTTGCTCTTACATTTAGAACCAAAAGTAGCTTAATTCACCTAATTTACGAACACACTCCAATAAAGTGATCAGAGTGGTTTGGGATGAAGTGAACCTTTAAGTCCCTCAAAAAATCTCACGACCATTGACATCAGAGTGCCAGTCCTGTATTACTGGATTTTACTGTGTGAAGTCCCTGTCACACCTTGACCATTTATCCAGCGTATGCCTGACGTCCCAGAATCTCCAAAAATGCTGGCATCTGCTAAACGTTCTATGTATTGTTTTCAATTTTGGTCATATACATAGAGTATTCATAGCATGTCCAGTACTTATGTCCTATGACAGCCTAATTTATGCATAACGCATGGCAGCGTAATGCCCATGAAATGTCACAAGCCAGTGTCCTAAGGGGAGCAGCGATGCACCCAGAGGCGCCTGGTCGTATAAAAAGATTTATTTGATCGCCGTAATAACCTACCTGCTGTTTACCGCCTGGCAAAAAAAAAAAAAAAAGAATACATAAAAAGAAAAATAAAGAAAGAAGGTTTGCATTTGCAGCAGATTCTGCATCATGTCTGCTAGGAATTGACTATGGTGCATCTGGGCGTGAACGCAGGGAGGATTCATCACACACAACTTCTCACTCACCCAATGATGGAGATTTAGTATAGAGGAGAACTGACTTATACAGTAGCTGTAAGTTAGAAACACGTTCAGCGGTCGCCTGGAACACGTCAAATACGTTGATATGCGTTGAAGATAAGTTACGCACAAGTTACTAATAGGTTTTGGATAAGCTAGATGCCACAACTTAAGGGGGAACTCTGTTTTTTTTTACATTGGCCCCTTAATTTTCCGTTATTACATCATGTTCTACTCACCCATATTAGTTTTGTGTCATTTGGAGCCGTTCTGAAGATATTCGGTTTGGTAATCAAGTAACGTCTTCCTATGCGCAACGAGTTAAAGGCACAAACTAAACTGTTCATAATTTATTCTTTATGGTACGCCAGCATTCATAACATGTAGGCGAATCACTGTCCCCCAGACATCCTGGGTTATATTTTTTATATTTACATTTTTTTTAAACAAAGCGGAGTGTAAGAGTAACTTACACTTTCCCCACTTTCCTTGATGGGTCCTTGGCTGGTCCCCTCAAATTCCTTTTTAAACATCAAGCTTTGTACTAAAATATTCTGTCATGATTTGTGGACATTAAGATCTAAAGAGAAGCACCATTTCCTGGTCAGACCCTGTAATTTAGTGAAAGTGTGGAGTCAGAGTAAAAAAATATGGACGCTCAGGAGGCTGGAAGTTGGAGGGGATTTTGCTAGGATTTGCAGGGAACTGGGCTGCCATTTGGCTAGCGTTTGACTGGGAAGGGCCATTTTGAATGGCTGCTACTGTAACGTATGTAAACGCTCAGATAACTTACCTGTAACTTAACGCCTCCTGATGAGCCTACGTACTTGCCGTATATCAACATGTGTCAATGTGTTTCAGCCTGCTCCTAACTTCTACAAAACGTACCCATAACTTATCCAACATATGCCAGCATTTTTGTCAGGTTTTTTGTATGTCAGGTATACACTGTCTAAAACGTCAAGGTGTGACAGGGGCTTGATTGTAAGTTTCTTGGATACCAAGGTGATTGTATAGTGTTGGAGCTACGAGGGAACTTCATCAATGCAGGGTCCCACGTATCAGACGGACTTGGTCTTATTTACATCTGTAGTCCAGACATTGTGTCTAAGTATAGGATGCAGATTGGTGCATGAGGAGGTTGAATTGACATGTAGACAAATTAATCAGTTGTGAACAAATATTTGAATGGCAGCCATTTATCTTGATAGATTTTAGGTTTGAAACCTAAAATCCATTGAGGTGAGGAGCAACATGGAAATGTTACTTGTGACTGTAGTTGTTGCTTGAGGTAATATTAGCCTCTATAGAGCTGCATTCAGGCTAAATAGGGTGTTATGTTTCAAAGCCACGTGTTGATAAGGTGACAGCTTCCCTGTGTGCGTACCTTGTTAGCTGCCTCCAGTGAGCTGATGAGGGAGCTCAGTTCCTCTTTGTTCAGCTCCATGGTGATGGGCCGAAGCGCTCCTTTCTCCCTCACATCCAGAGATAGGCTGAGCAGCGGCGTGTTTAAAGATGAGATCTTATCGCTGGACAAGGCCAGCTGCAGAAGGTGAAGGGAAGGAAAAGAATTGAATAAAACTCAAAAGCAGGAACATTTTTAAATAGTTTCTTTTCATAAAGGTTCTTTTTAACATCTTAACATTAGTCCTACCTAAGAAGGACTAATGTAGTTCAGTTGAAGTAGGGAAACATTCAGACACACATATTCTAATAATAGTAACAGCTATGTCTGGTTCCAGGGTGTTGAAGTCATGGTGTCACTACAATTGTGCTGAGCAGAACACGTCAGGGATAAAGACTAACTGAACGCTGAAAACCGGCTGACCTTAAGCTGCCAGTCAAAGTCCTGCAGGGTTGCAGAAGAGATGCTGTTGGTTCTGTCCAGCAGAGCACGCCGGATCTCCTCCTCTCGTGCTCTGACCACGCTCAGAACCGCTTGGCTGTGGCTGTGATCTACATCCGACAGCTTAGCCAGAACCTGCACAAAAAAGTAGGAAAAATCTGAGCTGAGGGACAAAAAACAAAACAAAAACACTGACACTCTGACCTTCTTCGCTCACCTCTTCATCTGTGATGTTGCTCCCCACCGTAGAACGGAACAGGCCACTCAAGAAGTCAAGTAGCTGCAACCACTCTTCCAGGCTCCAGGTGGCGCTATAATCACTCCTGCATGGAGGCTCTCGTCCACACAGCCCATCCACTACTCTGTGACACAGCTGAAAATATCAAAAGCAGATTGGTGCTTCCCTTTGCTGTTTTCCTTTGGCAGATTTTTCATTTGCAAAAGAAAGTTGTTTTAGTGTTTAAAATAAATGATATATACAGTCAGATTTTGCTGCTATGTGCAAGACCCAGAAGACCTGAGAGGTTTAAGTTGTTGGTTCAATGATCAGTCTTTTATTTATTTTGGAGCTAAAGCGTTCAGTGATGTATAGACTACAGATGTATTTTAATCTGTACATCTTCTGATGTACAGGGAGCCAGAGTAAGGGTGATGTGCTCCACTTTCTTGGTTCTAGTGAGGATGCAGACAGCATCATTCTGGATCAACAGCAGCTGTATGATCAGCTTTTTAGGCAGACCTGTGAACACACCGTTGCAGTTTAAAGATATGGAGACATTTAAAGCTAGGTTAGGTTACAAAACCACATAAGTTCTGAACAACTCAAAGAGCACAATTAAGTCTGTCTACGGGTGAGAGGCGGGGTCCACCCTGGACAGGTCGCCAGTCTATCGCAGGGCAATGCAGACACACACACTCACATCTAAGGAGAATTTAGAGAAACCAATTAACCTAACAGTCATGTTTTGGGACTGTGGGAGGAAGCCGGAGTACCAAGAGAGAGCCCACACATGCACAGGGAGAACATGCAAACTCCATGCAGAGAGGCTGAAAATCAAACCTGAAACATTCTTGCTGTCAGGCAGATTTTCTACCCACTGCTCCACTGAGAAGCCCCTGAATTTAAAATCAGCAGGAATATTAGTTTAAATATGTTATTTAACTAATAATACATCTAAAAGGTGCAGAAATCTGTCCGTCCAGATCTGACATTAGAAACAGGACAGTATTATTAATCCTATTTTGATTTGACATGAACTGCAGCTGAACAAAAACAATTATTTATATAGCACCGTATTAGAAACCCTCCAGAAGCCGTTTAAAACTTGAGATTAGGACTGAAAAGTAATTTTTTTATTCTCATGCCTAAAGAGCTGCTGCAGTTATTGCAGTAGTTCAGAAATAACTTTAGAGTCTCGTCATTTTAAGCATAAATCAGATTAATAATCCCTCCTGGTTTATCAAATATTAATCGTTTTTTTTTTTTTCAGAATCACGTTATTACTAAATGCTGCTCAAATTTACAAACACTCGCTAAAAAAACTAACAAAAAACTTCAATAACTAATGCTATAAAGGACAAATAACACATAAAACACACAACAATAGCGGCGAGCAATAAAAATCGTGCATTAAAAAAAAATAACACTCACTTTGACACAATCTGTTGCAGATATTCTGCCCAGAGCCTTCATCGTTGTTTTCATCCACTTCCGCCTAGCTGCTTCCGGTCAGCTGCTCTTCGTCACATGACAGAGCGAGACACGTTCACTGGCCGTTGGAAAAATCCCCTTCCACCCTTAAAGACCAGGAAAACGAAGCGTTGTTCAACTCCTGCCCGAAGAGCGGAGCTGTCTCATTGTTTAATTTTTTTTTTGACACAAAGTCACGGATGTGCAGGTGGCTAGAAACCCGAACTAAAACAGAAGAAAGATAGGAGTGTGTTCTTCTCCTGTTTTAACAGGAGTCGTTTCTTGCATCCTGCCTCCTCCTGTTGCGACTGAAGCTCCAGAAATGTGAGCGGGGAGAGACCGAGCCGTCATTAAACGTCGAATCGGGGCCGCGGATGGAAAGAAACAGTCGGGTAGGTGAGGAGGAATATGAAGTAACAGGGAACTGGTTTCTAAGAAGGACAAAAGAGTGAAGCTCTGAGGTTTGTTCGTTTAAAGCAGCAGCAACACAGCGGACCTTCTGTCACTCTGTGTCCAACTGTCCTAGAACTTAACACAGTCCCTCAACTGTGCCATAAAGCTGTGATCTTATCAGCTTTTATATATGTTTGGGTTCTTTAAGGTTCTTTAAGCTTTAGTTGAATTTGCAGCTGCAGATCTTTCTGTGTATGTTTCTACCAGAGTTGCATACCTAAAGGCTTCAATTGTTAACCCCTTAGCCAGGGGCGTCAGCTGACCCAGTACTATACAGGGGCACAATAGGGCACCAAAAAAAAAAAAGCTTTTGGGGCACTGATAATTAATGTAAGCAAATATTTTATAAATTAATGCATTGTACAGTCAGATTGTTATTATCTGCATCATTATATATCTACCTGAACCAAACTGAATTGAATTGGCCCACTGAATTTAATAGTATATCTATAATCCTCTACTAATGAAGACACAGTTTATCTTCATTAAATATCTGTCAGCAAACATGAACTTGAAAACTGAAAACTTGAAATGTGCAACTGTAAAAGGAAAAAAAAAA
>NW_015151086.1:263280-299301 GCF_000732505.1 Cyprinodon variegatus | reverse complement strand
GGGGCACGTGCCCCTATGAAAAGGGTCTGCCACCGCCGATGCTCTTTGTTGGGCTTTCTTTGTTATTTCTTGGACCACTAGTTTTATTTTCGCCACCCTCCTTCCTTTAAAGACATGATTTGTGCGGCACATACCACGGGCGGTTCTAGACAGAGATCAACAGGGGCTAGTGCCCCTGAAGAACAGATACTGGCCCCTGTAATGAAAACATACACTAGAAAATCTGAAATCTTAAGTAAGCCAAGTTTTCTGAAATTAAGAGCATTTTCCTTTTATTTGAGAAGGTCAGTAAGGCTACGTTCACACTGCAGCCTGAAGTGACCCAAATCAGATTTTTTGGCCCATGTGTGACCTGTATCTGATCTTTTCATGGCAGTCTGAACAACACAGATCCGATTTTTTTTTCCAGTGCGATCCAGGACACTTGGCTCTATGGTCCTGAATCCGATACAAATTTGATCTTTTGAAATTCGACCTGTGCTGGGCCAGGTCGCATTCATCTGACCTGAAAGCCATTAATTCCAGACAAAGGTCATTATTCTGAGTTCTTGCTATGAAGAAGCGGCAAGAAAAACAACAACCATGGTGGACGATGATGCGGAGAGCAGTATTTATGTTTCACCATCTTGAAAAGATAGTGTTTTATGGTTGGGAAAAATCACTAGATGCGCTCCTGCACTACCATCCATGTTTACTGCCGTAAACACAGAACATGCTGGCCTGTGACGTCATTGCGTCCTCTACTGCGCATGTGGAACACTTGTGTTGTATGACTGTAGTTCACACAGGAGATCATATACAAGTCGCATACATTTGAAATGTGAACGGCAACGCAAAAAAATCGGAATTTAACAAAACAATCGGAATTGAGCATTAAGGCCTGCAGTGTGAACGTAGCCTAAGACAGTTTTCCAAAGGAATAGGATAATTTAAGTTTTAAATAAGAATAAGAATCCAAAGAAGGATAATAATAATTAATAAGGGTTAATAAGAATAAGAAGAACACTATTATCTTGTTTCAATGTAATTATATTATTTTAAAGGAAAAAACACATTGACGTGGCAGATCATCTTATTTAACTGCTCAAATTAAGGTCAAATACACTTTTGTTAAATAAAACTTTACCCATTTAGATCAGTTTTCTCAGTTTGATACAAAAATATCTAATTGTATGCGCAGACTGAAGAGACTGTAACATATTTATCCTCAATTCAGTATTTAGCATTCCAAATTACTTTTAAAAAAATAGCCTCTGCTGTCTGGGAAGAGGCTTTGCAGCATTCAATGCAGGTCCAGCAGATTCCAAAACAGCTTCATCCCAACCGCCATCCGACAGCTGAATGTTGAAAAAAACTGGAAAAAAAAAATGAAAAAGAAAGCTGAATGATAAAAGAAGTCTAAATCATCGTCATCGTCACAGTCTCTGCATCAAACTGACCATATCAATGCATTTTTTCTCCCACATTTGATCTCTGCTGTACTTTAAGAAAATGGAAATGACATGAAAGCTGTACAAAATGAAATTTCTATTTTTATACACTCTGTGTATACAAAGGGACAATAATAATTGTCTAAGTCTAGAAATTACAGTCATCTGTAAGCTCCATCCGTATCACCCAGTTATTATTTTAGAGTCTTCACCCTTGGTTTTGTGGCTCACTTAATATACTAATTATTCTTTTGTTCTGTGTCTCCATGACGATGCACTGGCTCCACCCTGGTACATTTAGAGTTTAGAACGCCATGACAAATAGTTGTACTGCCAACAGATTTATACACCTGAGTTGTAAAAGTCTCTGCAGCTCCTCCAGAGATTCCACATGGTTGTTACTTGCTTCTTTTTCAATGCTCAGCTTGCTCACTCAGTTTAATTGGTTGAACATGTGTTGATAGTTTTTTATTTGGGCCATATTATTCTGAAAACTTTTATGAAAACTTTTCACATGATGTATAGAAAAAAATAGCTCGACCCTGCTTTAAACCTCTCTCAGATCCATCCACTGGACTCCTTGATCTGCATGATGCTTCTTCCCCTCTAAAGTTCTTTAACAACCTTCAGAGTAGCTGTGACTCTTGTGAACTCTACCTACTAATTAAGTCTTGTATGGTGCCCCCTTAGGAATGAAATAATAACAAGCTACACAATTTATATTTTTATCCAGAAAAAAAGTCATAAAGATAAGGATTATTTGCTCTCCTTGTGATAAAAGGTGTGCTGGTTGTTAATGCTAAACCCTTATCTCAATAAAACAAACAATAAAGAATAACAAAGACGTGCTGCTGACCTTTGGACTGTAAATATAGGAAAAAATGAGATACCTTTTATCCATCTGTTAGACATAAGCATGAACATTTCAACATTTCTCTTCTTCTCTGTTCAGGAGTCTCCACTTAGTAAGCTCTCCATTACACCACAAGTTTAAGCAAGTCAGTCTCTGTATTGCACAAATAAACAAGGCGGTCATATGAACACGCTTGTTTCACTTCTCATAGATATTTTAGTTCTGCTTCAATGCTAGCCAACCATTAATCAACAACATGAATCACTGTTTTTAACCAAACGTTTAGTGATCCCATCCTGACAACACAGGAGAACTCAGAGTTTCAATTGAACTGTTGATTGGATGAAACGTATATCTTGCCACGTCAGTGAAGGCTTTAGGCTTGATATATCCATCGTTTTTGAGGCACTAGTGGTTCATTTTTATGAACAGTAGGCTGACAGAAAAGGGGGGTATGAGAGAGGGGGAGAGACATGCGGGAAAGGACAACAGGCCGGAGTCGAAACCGGGTCACCTGCGTCAAGGACTGCGGCCTCTGTATATGGGCCATGTGCCCTAACCACTGTGCCACCAAAGCATGTTCGGACTTCATATTATTTATGAACAAATATCCAGCAAAAAATAATGTCACATGTTAAGAACACTGGATCAGAACTACAATATCAGATATCAAATCCCCGATATCTGATCCAGCTAATTATTTCATATCTGAGCTATAAAAAGCTGTTCTAGTTCTGAAGCATGGTGTTTGCAGCATCATGCTGTGGGATTGCTTTTAGAACACACCTCTAAAAGCTCTCTGAGAATCACCTTTGAAAGACTTCAATCACTTATAATCTATTCCAGCCTTTCTTGTGGCTGCATTTAATTTCCCTTAACATAGTTTTTTTTAATATTCTGTATTTAAATATTTTGCCTTTAATGTTTTATTTTAAGAGCAGTGTATGCAGGTTGGTCATGACCTAGGCTGCTTTGTATTTTTATCAACAGCTAGAGCGGTTCTGTAACAATGACCGCCTCTCTGTTTTTTTGTTTTTTTTTTAACTGAGCTGGTTAGATTAGAATAGACATCGGGTCTTATAAACAAACAGGAGGTGCACAAAGGAGGAAGTATATAAAGTGCATCCGGATATATGCATTGGAAGGGAAAAATAAAGGAGAGATTTAAGGTGACATATATACAGTATCTTATGTACAGTGCAGTCGAGACAGGTAAAGTGTGGTTACTGGTTTGTTAAATAGATAAATAGTTGTTACTACAATGTTATAACACCAGGTTACAGTGCAATGGCATTGTAAAGTCTGATGGCAGCAGGGATGAATAACCTGCGGTAGTGCTACTTTTTACACATGGGGTCTGGTGCAAGGGGTGCAAGGTGTTGTCAATGACGGATGTAAACCTGGACAGCATCCTCCTCTCAACCACTTCCTCCCCCGAGTCCAGAGCAGCCCAGGATAGAAGTGGCCCTCCTCACCAGCCTCTTTCTGTCCCGCTCTGCGCTGCCTCAGGCCCAGCTGACGACAGAGTAGAGGAGGGCTGATGCCACTCCTAAAGTTATTTCTTTTCCATTTTTTATAATTTGACCCAGTGAAATGCAGGAAATTGTTTAAGTTTGTGAGTGAAACATGCACTGCAACCTGTGTGACACAAGAGCGGGAAAACAAAACAAAAAAACAGCTAATCAGGGCTTATAGAGCCTTAATTAAGTAGAGCTGCCTCAGAACGACTGGTTTTAAAGCTGGTTTACATCCCAAAGTCGTTGGATTGAACTTATTCAAAATGTACGGACTATGTTTAAAAGCTGGATCAGTGTCAGGAGACCAACTAATGTAAATTAGCCACTATTGTCAAAATGAGAGTTTAAACATCTAGCAATTAAGGATGCAAGAATCATATTTATTCCTACAAAGCCTGTAGTTGAGGTGAACTTGCAGTAAGTCAAGCTAATATTAATGAGGATGTATACATGTTTTCTCTGCATGTATAATTTTAAGCATGTTAAAAAAAAAATTATCAAGTCAGGTCTTTATTAAAAATCTGATATCTTGCAACACTTGTAGGTATGTGCATTTAGTTTATTTTGAATATTTCATTCAGCTGCCCAGACCTAAACATTGAACTTTGTAGTGAATCGGTGAAAATGTCCGAGCTCTCCTTTCCTATCATCAGCACAAACAAGAATTATTCCTCTGTCATCTGTAAATAAAGCAGGTTAGCAGGTTTGGCCTGTCACACAGCTACAGGCGGTTTTGGCCTAACCAGAGCTTTGGACCTGAACGAGACAGAAACCAACAGCACTCCTCCTGCTACCATACAGCCAAAGGTGTCAGTCTCATATGACCGAAAATTTCCTGCTTTTTTGCTCGTACTGTTACGGTGAAAACATGGCAACAACTGTTTTCCTACATGATTTATTTTTTTTTTTCAGCAAGATGTGAGAAAACAAGAAAAAGAGTAAAAACTCATTCATTGAAGGGATTTTAGACACGTACGTCTCAGATACTCATGTAGCCAATTATTTTAGAGAAATTCTAGTCCATTAAAATCCACTTTACTAAATGAAGATACTATAGCATAAATAAATCAAAAGGTAGGGCTGGGTATTTTCGCCAAAGTCCTGAATCGATTTGATTTTGATTCATACAGTTCTAAATGGATTAATTTCGATTCAATCTCTTTTTACAATAGTGAAAGTGGTTCAACTGTGTTTCAAAATACTTATGTATTTTAGTTTTTCCTGTCATATCAAACATAAAGTGCAAGCTTGTAAATCAGAAAGTTTAAAGTTGAGATGTGAACAAAACTGTCTCATAAGTGCAAACTTGTTTGTGAAAAGTGAAAACCCTAAAAAAAAGGTATTCTTAAAGAAATATGCTACTCAAAGACATGTCCATTCTCTGCACTCTGTCGTTGGTTTGAGCTCGAAATGCATTAAATCGGCATAGCAGGGATGCAATCAGCATGTGGCTCTGCTGAGGTATAAAGCATCTTCTATGTTCTTCTATAGTTGCCCTCGGGTTGTCTGCATTGTTAGGTCATTGGTTTTTCAGCTTCATCTGGACCATACTTCATGGATTCTCAGTGGGGTTCAGGTTTGATCAGTTTGTCTGGGTTTCCTGCTGAAAAATGAAACCATAAAGCCCTTTAAGCAGTAGGAAGCATTCATTTAAAGTTTCCATGATTAGACTGTGCGTTTTTATTCTCATGTTCAGCATTTTGAAGGATCTTCCTACTTCAATTTGCTCTATAAATAAACTTGTCTTGCCTTGCCTTTGGACTCATTAAAACACAGAGGACGGACACCAGCCCATGAGCCAATTCCGCAAATCATCACTGATGGATAAATGGTTACAATCTCTATCTTATCTATTGCGCTTCTCCATCCCCTTCAATTCTTTGGGGCCTTTCATGTTTACATATAATGCAATATTTACTTCTCCTAATATATATATATCTGAGCAACAGCCCCCTCCTTTTTCTCCTACGTAGAAACTCATTATGGCAGAAGTTGCTTAACATGAAAATCTGACATCTAAAATCTATGTCCTGAATACACCACATTGTGGTGACTCTGTAGTGACTCTGCTGATAATATAATACAAATTGTTGGGTTTAGGTTTACAGTCTTCTCAAGGCTGCAGTTATTCCCATGTAATGTGAAAGTTCTGGCTGTGGTGTGTCCTTCCACTAAACTTTCCAACTCAAATTGGCACCCTATGTGGGCAATATGCAGTTACACACTATTAAGGTAGGTTATTATATTTGAGTTGCCTGGGATTCACACTCATGCCTGTTAATCTTATCAGCCCTTCACTGATGCCAACAGCTGTTAAACGTTTGCCCTGAGATGCTAAAGCTATCTAGCTCCAACCAGATTTGCTGGTTGGAACAAAAACATCCATTGCATATTTTACTGCTTTTCTGCAGTGTTGGGTTGCACAACAGATGTCTTCATTAGCAATGACCTTTTTTTTTTTTTGCTTACCTTGACCTTGGAGGGTTTCATTGACTTTCTGCTGGACAGCTCTAAAAACAGTAGTTTAGGATGATTTTGTAGGCCTTCTTTTTTAAGAAATGCTTTTTTGTCTTTTTTTAATGTCCTAATTAAGTCTTCCATTATATTTGAGTAGTTTAAAAGTTTTTTTGATTATAATTAAATTTATTTTTTTCCCCTTTTATGTGAGAAACCTTTAAATCCTCCTGGAGAATCTGGAAAATGCTGCAAAGAAGAGGAATGAATGAATGAATGAATGAATGAATGAATGAATCTAAGACTTGACCTCAAAAAAGCCCTTTTATGACATGTGACAAAAATGTTTTTATCCTGAAAACAATAAATATATTTTAATGATGCTGTAAATCCTTAGTTCTGAGTTTATTTCTTACTTTTTTTAACTGTTCTTTTCAATGCATTTTATTATAAGATTAAACACCACCACTGTGAAGTTGGAAAAAAATCTCAGTTTTTTTATCCAATTAGTTTCCCGAAGAAGTCTATTTAAAATGCTTTATAGAGCCATGGTGTCTAACCTGAACTGCATAACAGTCTGCAAATAAGATGTTAATAGTTTTTTACTTAAAACTTTTTATCTCAATAAATAATTAAATCAATAGATAAACAACACATCGTCCACCGCTGGATGAGTTCATATTTTTTTGAGTAAACTCGAAGGCTGGCCCGGTCTTAAACATACTCAAAACCTGTTTGCCTGCATTTTCCTATTTCTAGGAACTCTCTTCCTCTTTTAGATTCAGAAATGGGTACACACCTTTTGTTCCAATAGAGTTCACATTAGTTAATTCAAATAAGAAAGTGGAAAAAAAAAAAGGGGGGAGTGGCATCTCGATGTGGGTTAGATAAACTAGCACTTTATCTTGTGTTTCTTTTGGAGTATTCTTCTGACCAGTTATGTCCGGGTTATTCAAGGTAGTCAAAGTGTTAAGAAACCGCACTGATGCTTCACCATGGAGATCACTGCTACAACAGATTTATTTCATGCTTTATTTTTGCAACAGGAAGAAGCTGGGAGAATCGAAGGAGAGGGCGTAGTTCCACGTAGCAGTGGGACCCCGACTGCAGCTCAGGGTGCGTAGATGGAGCGCATCCACTGGCTGCGGCATCGGTGTCGGCAGCTGCTGGCTGTAGACTCGGAGAGAGGCTGGTACTCGCCACCTGATGGCCTTCCCAGCAAAGACTCCCCTCAGAGGGGCAGCGGAAAGAGGAGGACGGTGTTCGCCCGTTATGGCCCCCATCAGGAGGAATATGAAGCCGTGTCCAAAAAATATAAGGGTAACGGCATCCGCACAACGAAATACAGCCTGTTGACCTTTATCCCTATGAACCTGTTCCAGCAGTTCCACAGGTTAGTAACTTTTAGATATAGATATGATAGTAGGCTGAAGGCATGAGATAAAATGTCAATCAAACAAGCTACATCAATGCTACCATGCAACTATAAAACACAGGATGCTGCAGAAATGATAAGAAGTAACATCTAAATGCAGTTGAACACGCAATGTGAAAAAGCAGTCACTTTAAACAAGATATGATTGCAGATTAGATATACCTAGAACTCGTTGAAAGCTAGCAAATGTGCTCACTCTATTTGTAAATGGAGTGCATGACCAGTCTGTCATTTTGGTGGCTTTTTATGCGGGATCTCATTCTCCAGACACTTCCAGTAGCTTCTCTGGGGAAGTCCTGAGGGGTTTCAGGACCAGCTGTGACATCTGATCCTTTCAGCTTGTCCTGGGGCATCCTCTGGGCATCGTCTTGTTAAGATGTGTCTGGAAGATGTCCATGGGGCTTCTGAAACAGATGTCCGAGCCACCTTAGTTGACTCCATACTCGTATCTGAAAATATAATGAGCTGTTTCAGATCATTTTGAGCTAAGCCATAAGGCCATTTGCTGGTTAGAAAAAGTAATCAAAATTCCAGCAACGGATTTGACTTCTGAATGGAATTCCTTACATTCTCTCCAAGGCAAACCCAGCGAAAATGTTGAAGAAGCATGGATGCATTTTTGCAACCGATGAGTGTTGGAACATAGATGGAACAGCATATTCAGAGCTTTATTAGTTATTTCTGTTTCCTTTTTCACCATGACAGATCAGAGCAATACTAACTGTCCCACTAAATCCTGTCAGCTATCTGAATCGAGACATTTCTGTACCTCTAATCCTTGGGTAGGCTCCACCCTAAGCCTGGAGGAAGCATTGCACATTTGATGGAAGACAGATGAGCTATTATCATTCTTAAGTAACTAGTTTTCTGCAAGTTAAGAATGGAAAATGTACCCAAGAGAACTGTGTCATCCTCAAAAGGGCGCACAAACCTGCTGGCCCTCAAACCAGACTTTCTCCGACCTTTGACTGTGTCTTGAAATCCTGCCCATAAAAGTTAGGAACCGCACCGATGACACATGTACTGTACTGGAAAACGGTCCAACGTAATTCTGGCTATGCAGACCTTTGCTTTGCTGGTTCAATGTTCCACAGCAGAAAGAAAACCACTCTACTCTTCCTGCAGCCATGATTCAACAATTGGCCTGAAATGTCCTCTCCAGGACCCTGGTATAGATATTACTTAAACCACCACATCAACGTAGCGGAAGGGTTTTCAATGCTTGGATGATCCCAGAGGCCATGTTGTCGAGGACTTAAATGTCCCCGGGAGGGTCTCCCAAGGCAAACAGGCTCAATGCGACCAGTCAGACAAAGACCGTTTCACAAATTATGATGTTCTCTTTTCAGGCCTTTTAACAGAATTCTTCCAAGATGGCATTGTGTTTAGCTTTGTAAATTTTCCAAGTAGGCCAGAAATCCATTATGTACATCGGCTAATGTTGCAAGTTTGCAGTTGTACTAAACTGTCATTATTTTCAGATGATGGATTTATAGATTATCTGTTATGAACAACCTACTCTCTGACCTGTCTGCTGGGTTCTTCATGATGCTGTTTGGTAATCAGCATTTTCTGAAAAAAGTCAGAGGCCTTTGTAAATCGAAGCAAAGGGGATTGAAAATCCACACCAAAATTTTCAGATTTATATTTGTAATAGATACAAAGTAGGTATGAAATTCTTGCTTAACCCTGTTCAGTCCGACTAAATGATTCTTATGAATTTTCAGTCTGAAAAAATCTACTTACTTCCTTGTTCCTTTTCTAGATGTTTCATAACACTTTAATATTTAGTTTATTAGGTTAAAAGTTCTGAAATATATTTTTATGATATGGTTCTGAACGTTTGCTCAGATTGTAAATTTGTTGTTGTGTTTACAACCTGCAACCCTCTCCCTGATGGTCCTGCTGACTCTTTTTCTACTCTGGTCTTCTCAGGGCGGCTAACCTGTACTTCCTGTTCCTGGCACTGCTTAACTGGGTGCCAGTTGTGGAGGCCTTTGAAAAGGAGATCACAATGATTCCTCTGCTGGTGGTTCTCATGGTTATTGGCATTAAAGATGCACTGGAGGACTACAGACGATACCTGTTTGACAAGAAGGTCAACAACAAATTGGTGCGCGTGTTCTGTGGGTGAGTGGAATCCTGCTATAAACTGGTAGGAAATGGGAATTAGAAAAGTAAAATCAAAGGGTTTAAAAGGAAAGTTTAATGGTTAGAAGAGAAAATGAGCTGAAACGGAACTTGGCTTATTTCATTTTATTGTTTGTCAAAGCAGGAAAAGAACTAAACAATGGTTGGCTGAAACTGGAGCTTTAAGGCCTGAAGTTGACCTTTACTTTCTGGCAAAGTTGGTGGAAGTGACTGGGTTTCATAAGAGTAACTCATGACACAGCGACTGTATGTTCTGCAAAAGGCTACATGATGATTAGCCTTATCTAATCTAGTGGGTAAACACATAGAACTTGCAGATCTAGAATGTGTAAATATACATGGTAATTAAAAGTTTTAAGATATGGGTGAGAAAATACAACATTCTGCAAAAGTTGAAGGTTCAGAATTAGAGTATTTGAGCTTTTGTTGTTTAACCCTTTAAAACCAGGAAATAATTGTCAGAAAATTCCTTTTTCAAACTTAATTTGTTATTGAAAAACTGACAAACAACAAAAAATTAAATTGTCTGTTAATTACATGTGTCTGATTGCATAAATCAGGTTTTTGAAGAACACAAACATTACACAGATATTGCAGAGGTCTCAATATATCAAATTTGATAAACTATGTGTTAAAGGGTAATAGAAAAATCAAATTAGCTGTTAAACACTGTTTTGTCTGCAGACTGACTTAAAGGTGTTGTAGGAGATCTTGGAAAAACCGTTCCAGCAAGCTATATTTTTGAACATACACAACCCTGCCTCTCCCTTCAGACCACCCCTCAAAACCACGCCTGCAAAACACGTGAACGTGCATGCTGTCTGCAGCGCAGGTAGAGCAGCAGGAGCAGTGTGTATAAGCAGCTAAAGAGGCCTTTGGAGCTGGCAGGGAGACAGGCAGCACTGATGATGGAGAGCGCTATGATCACTTCTCTGAAACATTTTACTAACGCCTAAATTAACTTAAAATGCCAAAATCTGCCAGCAAAACATGTTTGCTTTTACTATCATGCTTCTTTTTGTTTTCTTTTTCTTTTGTTTTCTTTTGTTTTTACTATGGACCTCTTTTGTGTCTGAAATAAAGATTGATTGATTGATTGATTGATTGACTATCCTATAACGTTCATGTGTCAGGGTACGCTTACAGGGGGGATGGACAAGCAGAAGACCATGGTTGACGTGTCAGGAACCAATCATGTACAACAGCGCGATTGGTTCCTGACGTCTTTTGTGATTGGTTGGGGTTATTCATTGATTTCTCACTGTAGTGGGTACCATTTATTTTAGTTTCACTTCCAGACCATCTATTTCACTGCTTGATAAGCAGCTGTTGGGAGATATTTAAGCCACATGGTAAAAAATGTGTCAGAAAAGATCTCCTACTGCACCTTTAAGTTGAATTTCTGCTTACTTCAGGTAAGGTACCAAATAATAAGGATAGGCTTTGTACCAGATTCTCACATTTGATAGAATAATAAAATAAAAAACAGTATTATTTCAATCTTAGGAAAGCAAAAGGAATAATTATAGCAAAACATATAATATATTCCATATTACATGGCTGAATGACTTTGCCAAAAATCTAAATTGCAATAATTTTTAACCATAAGCAAGGTTTCTATTGGACTAACCCGAAGGTTGTAGATGTTTTACCCCAGGCTTTGAGTTTTTGAACACTTGCCTGGCCAGAGTCCATTGTTGCAGGACTTTCCTGTAACCTTTGTGTTAAGAAAGTGCTACTTCTCTAACCCTAACCCTAACCCTAACCTAACCCTTTGCATGCATGAATCTGCATACTAACTACAACTCTCTCCACCTTTCTGTATGGTGACAAACCTACTTCAAGCTTTTTACCACCACTTAAAAGGCTGGAGTGAGAAATGTAGTGCCTTACTGTTGTTAAATACAGTGTGACTAAAAATGTGTGCTTCTGTGATCAAAAAAATTGCATTTTGTTGAATTGTAAATGCAATTAATTCCCCAGCCCTAATAAAACTGTTACTTTTCTTTATAACCGCTGTTCTCTCCGTTTATAGTTTGCCGATTACATTTTGTCTTATTAAAGTTAATGAATGGGACTCCATTAGTTTCCACACATTGGGATTTTTTTTTTTTAGACCGCGCTTGTGCCCAATCCACCTGTCCCAATGACTGCGTTCCTGCAACTCTGACCTCAGCCATCATGAAGTTTTTGAGGAGATACATCCAGGACATCATCCCTGCTTGTCTGGGCAGGCTGTAGTTTGCTTATGGAGAATCGTCCTACAGAGGATGCTGTCTTTAGCTGTCTCTTGGCTCTGACTCATCTGCAGCATACACGAGACCTACACTATGGAGATGCCTTTAGAGTAATTTAGTTAAGCCTTTAACATTTTCCTTCCAGACATGCTGTCCCTGACGCTCTAAAGCCTGGGTTTATCTGCAAAACTCTGCTTCTGGGTCAGTCAATTCCTCACCAACAGGTGGTGAGGATAGAGATCCTCCTATCCGACCTACTGATCCTCAACACATACCACAGGACTGTGTTCGTAGCCCTCCCTTCTTCACTCTCTTTACACACTAATGCTCTGATATCTACAAAATAAATATGGTTGCAGAAACCTCTCTGATGGACAGGGCCTGACATCAACAAATGGGTGTATTTCCGTAGTGGCAGCTGTCACAGCCTTCGAATAGCTACTCTGGCAGGTTGAATTCTGTAAGGACTTTTAGAATTGAATTTGAATTTGGAAATTCAATTTTTCAAATTACATCTGAATTAATAAGCAAATTGAAATCCGACACTATAACTCTCATGAGTGCTCACTGATGGCCCATTTGTGACCAATGACTCTTCCAACAGCCAATAATGAACAGGAAATACTACAGCCAGCTATATTGTCGTGGCGGGACACAAGCAGGACCTCCTCATTGCCTAGAGAGGATCCCTGTGTGACTTCACCTATCTCAGAAGAAAGCGCTTGCAAAAGTACAGACATAAAATGGAAGGAGCAAATTCTTTGGCTTTCTTTCACAAAAAGAAATTCCACTGTAGACACATCAAAACAGAATCTCAAGCATCAGTCTTTCATACCCCAAACATCCCCTTAGACTAATGGTATCAAACATTATAATTGTGGCTGTACTGGTGGTGTATGTGCTGATGGTGTTGCTTACTGACAGCATAAAGTTACTGGGCATTCACATTTCCTCTGACCTCTTCTGGACTGAGAACCCCTACCTGATGAAGAATGCCCATCAACAGCCTTGCTTTCTCAGGAAGATGAAACGGACTGATCTCACTGCTAAGCTGCTCATAAACCTTTATGAGGCCATAATTTAAAGCATTCTGTTACCTCAGTGGTGGTATGGGAGCTACACAGCAACATGCTATTCAGAAAAGGGATAATAAAGCTATTAAAAGACATTCTATTAAATTTTATGTAACACTGTCTAAAGTTGATTCGGCACTGACGTAAAACACTAAAAATAAATGCTGCAGGGATGGTGAAGAATAGGACAGTGTGGTATGCTGTCTACCAGATCTAAATAAATGAAATAAATTGAACTTTATTGATCTCACAATGGAGAAATTAACTCTTTGCATTTAACCCATCCCCTTTGGGGAGCAGTGGGCTGCCACTGTGCAGCACCCGTGGGTGCCCTAACCACTAGGCCGCCACTCCCTGATCTAGAATTGGATTTTTCTGCACAAGTACACAGCAATACACTAAGTGTCCTTCTTCCATTAGTATAACAATACAGAAACAGTGATTTATTTATTTATTTTTTTTCGAAGGTTGTGAAGGCAGTCCCCCCCTTCTAGACACAAACGCATCCCAACTCACCTTCCCACAGATGCACAAACACCCCTCCTGGTGGTCAGACAGTCCAACAGCCCATTTTTAAAGCTGCTCAGATAGAAACTAAATGTCATGTAAATACTACATGCTATATTTCTATGTACAGATTTTTTCTTCCACAGATCTTTTTGTGTTTTACAAATGTTACTATTTTTTTTACTTTTTACTATTTGCTACCTTACCTGTGTTCTGTATTTTAGACTTAGATTTGGACAACTTTTATTGTCATTTCTATACACATGGTGTGTACAAAAGGAAATTTTGTTTTGTACAGCTTTCAGACAGTAAATGAGTATCATCTTAGCTGTAAAATGAACATTTCTATTTCATAAAGTGCAGCAATGACCAAATGTAAACAGTGTGGGAGAAAAACATAGTGCAAAACGCATTGACATGGAAGTTCAGAGCATTGCAAAGACAAATATATATGGTGCAAATATACAGTAGAAAAATATTTTATGGAGGGTCCCCTAAAGATGCCTGTTTTTCTTGTTCTACATTTACACTTTATGTCTGTGTTCTTGTAGATCTCATGATGACAAAAGGGATTTTTATTTCTTTTTTTTTACTTTTGTCTCTGCCATGGCACATGGGGGTGGCGTATACCTTTGCGGCGTGTGAAAGCATCCGCTTTAGTGCCACTCAATCTGCTGTTCTGATCTTTTGGAAGGTTCTTGAAAATAATTAGCATTATATGCCTTTTTTAGCTATTGGGCACTCCCTGTCTGCTATATGTGCTTGCGTTGCATTATGTTTCGGTCTGCAGAGGTGGCTGTAAATGTTGAACCTTGAACCTGCTCTGCGGAGGAGTGGCATTGAAGTGTGTCATCTGTGCCAGTCACATTCCTACCTTTTCCTTGTTCGTCTATGCCTTTGCAGGATGTGGCGAACTGGAAAAAACAATCCGATAACACTGGAAGAAGTCCAAACCATAGGTAGGAATTACTGTTTGGACGGGAATTTTAAGAAAATGGGGAGAAGCCTGTATTTGTAAACCTTTAAGTTTGAATCGACCGCTGCAGTGGACTAATGTATAGCTTGGAGCGAATGCCTGGGACGTTTAAGGACCATCTGAAGAAGAGAAGGACTGTTGTACCTTCATTCACTGAGGATGATGGACTGAAACGACTTCTGAAGTTGTACAAAAGCAACAGAATCCGGACCACAAAATATTCCTTTTTGTCCTTCCTTCCCAAGAACCTGTTTGAGCAGCTCCATCGATTCGCTAATGTCTACTTCATCTTCCTTGCTGCATTAAACTTTGTCCCGGTGGTGGAAGCCTTCGAGCCAGAAGTTTCTCTGATTCCAATCTGTCTGGTGCTAACATTTTCAGCAATTAAAGACATCTTTGAAGACTACCGCAGGTTTAAATCGGATTATTTAATAAATAATCTCTCATGTCAAGTTTACTGCAGGTAAGTTTCAACTGTTCCTTGAAACTTTATGTAGATTTGCTGTCGCTTGTACGTGTCAGGAGCTTCCAATAACTCCCTTACTTTGAAGAATTATGTAAAGACAATAAAAAACATTTCTATGTCGTGTTAATACTATTAGCTTAATTTAGTTGGCAAATGGTCATAAGATAATCTTAAAAACAAAAGTTCAAGTAAAGGAAAACATTAAGAGGTTTAATTTCTATTTGGAAGGTAAAGCTTTGAGGTGCAATTTAAAGGAGAAGTTCGGTTTTTTACACTTTAAGCCCATTTTCTGTAGTGTCCAGGATGAAATCGAATGATCGACACCAAAAGTTTGACAATTGGTCCTGTCTCTGCTTTTTGGCTCATTTAGAATCAACCCCTGGCTGCTTCATAATGGCTGCCATAGTGCATGTCGGATAATGTCCTTAAAACAACCTTAAAAATGTTCTTTTTTTAAAATATGCTACTCACCGTGTCGTCAGCACTGTTCAATGACGTTCCAAAAAAAGTTTCGTAAAGAAAAAACGTTCCTGTAGTGTTTTATTTAGCATTTTGTAAATCCCATTGAGTTCTGTAGGAATAGTCAATATCCCTCCGCCACCGGAAACGGAAATGGGGCCTGTTTACACAGTTGTAGTCTTTTCGCTTCACTCTGTGTACTCCGACGTCGAGGTGCTAACGTCTCTGTTAAACACTTTAAAAAACTCTGAAAATGGAATACGAAAGGTGGATTCTTGATTCTCGACGTCGGAGTACACAGAGTGAAGCGAAAAGACTACAACTGTGTAAACAGGCCCCATTTCCGTTTCGGGTGGCAGCGGAATATTGACTATTCCTACAGAACTCAATGGGATTTACAAAATGCTAAATAAAACAAGACAGGAACGGTTTTTCTTCACGAAACTTTTTTTGGAACGTCATTGAACAGCGCTGATGACACGGTGAGTAGCATATTTTAAAAAAAAGAACGTTTAAGGTTGTTTTAAGGACATTATCTGACATGCACTATGGCAGCCATTATGAAGCAGCCAGGGGTTGATTCTAAATGAGCCAAAAAGCAGAGACAGGAGCAATTGTCAAACTTTTGGTGTCGATCATTTGATTTCATCCTGGACACTACAGAAAATGGGCTTAAAGTGTAAAAAACTGAACTTCTCCTTTAACATAATGCAAGATGTTGATGTCCTGGATCCTGAATAGAATTTTATTTTTTCTAGTATTTTAAGATTAACAAGAAAACAAGTATATGGAGCCTATAGTTTTATTTTAGGAATTAATGAGGAAAAGCAAGGTTTCAGAGAACAGGTATTAAAACCATAGAAAAAAATTCAAATAGACAATTTATAATACTGTTTTCAGTAGAACAGGCAACAATGTTAGAAGACAGAAATACTGGAAGAAAATCTATCTTCAAGCTGTGCCATATTCTTAAAATAATAAACGCTACACATAAAGCTGTTTAGTAATTTGTTTAGTGAGAGTGACTTTTACTAACTGCTATTTCTATTAATTTTATTGCTGAGAAAGCATGACTGACTAATTATACTAGTTATAACACAATCAAATTGTATATATATATATATATATATATTTTTTTTTTTTTTTATTATTATCTTAAATGGCATCTTGCCTTTTGTACTTTATATAAGCTACTGGAACCAGAATTTACCTGAAGGAGTAATCCCAAAGGTTAAATAAAGTTGAGTCTAAGTATAATTCTAAGTTTAAATAAGCATAGAGGCAAGATGCATCTCAGGTAGCTCTCAAGCTTTTTTACACAGAAAAAAACAAAAATTCCAATTTTAGTTCACCTGCTGTCTATCAATGAAGTTTTTTTTTTTTTTTTAAAAAAGCTCACAAATATTGGTCAGACTTTTTGTTTTAGTTGGATTTCAGCTTTCCAACGGAGTTTATAACCAATAAATATTGATAATAATAATTATCGATGAATCAGTTTTTTGATTTTTAATAAACTAACAGTAAAGTGTAAAGTGTAAAATTGAATAAACATGAATTTAAACCACTTACCGTCTATGCTTAAAATTAGTTAGTAGTGTTCACACAATACTTAAATAGTAAAGTTATTTAAGAAGTCTGTTTTACAAAACAATAAAAACAGAAATATAAATGTTTATATCCTAACAAAATTGTGAACCTTGTTCCACTTGTACAAAAAGAAATTCATTTTTTGAAGGACAAGTAAAAAAATCATTGTTCTCCATTAATAAAGGAGGATCCATGCAAACACATTCAGCAGCTGTCCTGTGATACTTCTGATTTTTAGCGTTGTGAATTAATATTTTATTTTCTGATCATCTACATCAACAGAGGAGGTTTCTACAGGTTCCTTCTTGTTCATGCTTATGTCTTTGAATCAGATATTTATAAATAAGGTGTCCACTTATGCTACCTACTACTATACTGTTGCAGGTACGTGAACTTAACTGGATATTTCAAAGTGTAAGACTAGATTATAATGACAGTGCATGGCAACTTTGTTCGTACTGCAGTCCAAATAACAGTGGCTGCTTTGTTGTTCAGAGCTACTGTCCTCTATTGTTCGGAGGACAGTACTTCCAAACAATGCTTTGCTTTTGTCGACTAAAGAGGATCTTTTACGTTTTCTCTTGGATGCACTTTCCATGTTTGCAGAATGTAAAATTTTTGTTCAGGAGAGTCATTTCAGGGAGGGGAGGGCTGAATGTTTCTGTTAACGGTTTGCATTGTTTTTAATCCACAAGAGAATTATCTAAATATTTATTCTTTTCTTCTGTGTTTTATATTGAGATGTTTATCACTATGACAACCCATAGTAACATATATTGCTTCCAGTAACTGGGGTCTGTAAGTGAATTGTTATCTTTCTGATAGTTTCTGATGAATTTTAGATAATTCACCTGCTTCCGTCAGAGCTTGCATTCATTGGTTACTCTTGGATGTTGTTCTCATGTTCCGGGACATTGATATGCAGTGTCCACAGTATTTATCAGCAAGAGCTTACTATTGACTATCCTCTATATTGTCTTATCTTTATGACTGTATATGACACCTGAGAAATTACTGTCAATCTTCTTGCTGTTCTATTGCCTGAAAAATGGGTCAGAGAGTGGCATTAATTATTTACTATGGAGTATCTCTAGGGCTGCTCAGTGGCACAGTAGGTAGCACTGCTGCCTTGCAGGTTCTGGGTTTGGTTCCCGGCCTGGGGTCTTTCTGCGTGGAGTTTGCATGTTCTCCCTGAGCATGCGTGGGTTCTCTCCGGGTACTCCGGCTTCCTCCCACAGTCCAAAAACATGACTGTTAGGTTAACTGGCTTCTCTAAAGTCCCCTTACATGTGAGTGTGTATGCGAATGGTTGTTTGTCCTGTTTGTCTCTGTGTTGCCCTGCGATGGAACCTGTCCAGGATGTACCCCACCTCTCACCCGTAGACAGCTGAAGATAGGCACCAACACCCTTGTTACCCCACTTGGGATAAGCGTGTTAGAAGATGGATGAATGGATGGAATATATCTAATAGACTAAATCTTTTGATACGTATTCATTTTTAGCAGATCCTGTCTGATTTCTTTTAACTTATATTTTGTTCCTTATTACCAGATAATGTAGTGTACGTATATGTATGGGGTTTAGCTTGAAGGTGTGACATTGGATGTAGGGTTATTAGTATTTTTGAACATTTATCTGAGCTGCTATGGACCATATATGGTACCTCCAATCTTGTGAAAATCATCTCATTTTAGAGACAGAAACAAAAACGAAAGCACAATGCTTTAGATTTTCTTTTAGGGTTCCTAGTAAGACAAAATCCAGTAAATCCAAAACGTGTAGACCTAAAAAATAGTTTATTTCACTAACTGGTGAAGGCAGTGATCCCCCTGTAGTGATTCCTCCTCTTTCACACAGACATGTACACACTCCTCATTCAGACATAAACTCCCCTGCTGAAGCCCATACCATCTAATAGACTGCTGGGGCACAATCTGCACTTTATTTAAATACTACACCTTATATTCCCATGTACAACATTTTCTTCAAAGGGTGTTTTGTATCATGTTTTTTTCTCCCACGCTGTTTACATTTGATCATTGCTGCACTTTATGAAATTGAAATGTTCATTTCACTGTTAAGCTGCTGCTCATTTACTGTCTGAAAGCTGTACAAGCTATCTTAGAAATAAACTTTTTTTTGCTAAAAATTAAACCTAAAACTATACCACAATACTGGCTGTAAAGCAGGAAGGTAAAGGGCTGATGATTAGGGCTTGTGTTTCTGCCTTGAAGTCACTCAGTCGACCTTAGTCGACCAAAGTATTCTTGCTTCAAATGTGTTTTCATCTGAGCAACAGCTAAACTTTCCCCCCAAAAAACAGAACAAGGGTTCAAACAGCTTTTCTATGACAGAGCTTAAAATGAGAAGAAGCAATGTGTTCCAGGGGCCTAGTCAAAGTTCAGAATATAACTGGATTAAAATCATCTAATGGAACCTTAGAGGAGCTTTAGGCAGCAAATGTCTGCAAACTCCAATCAAGTGATCCAACATCGGAAAGAAGAGGTGGACAAAATGGCTCCTCTTTGATGTGAGAGACTAATAACAGCAAATTACTTTAGATTCTTAGGAAGTTTTGTCACAGCTGCACGATGTCTTATTCATCTAAGTTTTTTTTTGTTTCTTTTTTTTTTACCTTTTGGAGATGAAAGCAGTTTTTTGTCTTGTTGTTAAATAATCTGACATTTTTTCTCTTCAATGTTTTCTTCCTCTCACCACAGCAAGCAGAATTCCTACGTGGACCGCTGCTGGAAGGATGTACGAGTCGGAGACTTTGTACGTTTGTCCTGTAATGAAATCATCCCTGCTGACCTGCTGCTGCTGTACTCCTCTGACCCCCGTGGGGTCTGTTACATTGAAACTGCAAACCTGGATGGAGAGACCAACCTGAAGATGAGGAAGGTTGTGTCAGACCTTTCTCTACAGGTAACGCCACCTTTAATATTCCATTTTGAATGACTTTACAGGAACTTTGACTGGTTGTTGTTTGACGGTTTGTATTCATATTCCTAAAACTGTTGAAGGGAAATCTGTTCCTAAAAAAGGTGCTGTAGAGGATTTTTTAAAAGATTCTCCACTTAAAAAAAAAAAGGCACATGCAAGAGCATGCACGAGTCCATTTCCCGTCTTGCACGCCCTGTTTAAAATGTGCTGTTCCCATAGCTCATACAAGCTTACTGTGTCCACATACAGCGGGGGCTATATAGTGGACTTTATAGCAAACTCAATTAGCTGCACGTTCAGACAGATGATCAGTGGTTTTTGCTCCCTGTTGGTCGAGTAACTCCTCCCCCATCGCGCAGTGCCTGCACCATCTTTGTTATTAGTCACTCCTGTCGGGTAGCAGACGGGGCCGCTGTGACAGCAAATCCCATAATGCTTTGGGAGGAGAGCTCTCTGTGCAAAGCATTCTGGGATATATCTGCCTCGTCTGGGGGCTTTCTTTTCTCTTCTCATACACTTTGTAGATTTGTTTTCTCTTATGACTCTCAGCCATTTTCAAAGAACCGCGGCGAGAAAGGTGAGCTTCAATGACTGTCTGAAAACGTAGCTCACTACTCATATCTGGCTGAAATTGCGCATGCGCAGAAAAAGATAGCTAACGGGATGAGCACGTAGGACAGCCTTATGTAAACATATCACCAGAATGACTGACAATTTGGAGGACCACTCATTTAGATGATCCACCTGGAAATAAAAGATCGTCCTCTATACCTTTAAGAAATTTTATCTGGGAAGGAAATCCTTTTGGCTGTTTATAAGTGGTAGGAATAACAAGATAATAGTCGTTCTTTTTTATTTTTCATTTGCTGAGGGAACCTAAAGATATACACTTCTGACATCACAGTAATCAAAGTCTGAAGAGGATGCAACATTCTTAATTTCGGTCCAGATTGAGTTTCCTTTCCAGTACACACAACTGCTTATGAAAACTGAAAATGAATGAAGAGTCCTTGAGGAGAATAGTAGAAAAGAATAGAAATAATATTGATCCACAGCAGGGAAATTCAGGTGTGTCAGTGGCCTCAACCCACCAAAAAGAAAACACTCCACTGTCATTAAAAAATGCATATTCAGATCAATTTCAATGTGCAACTCAAGAAAAATGCATGAATCTAAAACAGAAAAGTCACCAAAGTCATTAGACAAAAAAAGAAAAATGGAAAACAACAAAAGGCCCCCAAAAATCCCATAGATGTCACATGTCCAGTTATGTAACAGCTTCTTACATGAGGTAGGACAACAGTGATTTTTGCTTTTGGTTCTGTCCTTTTTACCCCTACTGTCTGAAATGTGAACATTTTTTTTTAAGGAAGTGATCACTCATGATAAACAACTGAGTTTAATGAAAACATTCTGACAATTGAAACCAGGTCACTGATTTCCTAGAAGTGTCCTGCATTCACAGCTGAACTTTGTCACATTTCATCACATTATTACAGAGACTTGAACATATTTAATTCTAATAAAGAACAAACATGTTGCATGATTTAAAGATTGCAGTTATATTCAGCCTCCCCTCCTGAGTCATTACTCTATCAGTGTCCAGCATTTTCGGCCAACCTTCTTATTTTAGTTCTGAGGTCCAGAGTCAGTCGGATCAAGGTCTGTGCTTTGACTCTGAGGCTCTGTGTTCTCTAATATTCTTCAGTCCCGCTGATGCCGAAACAAAACATCTGGATATAGATTTAGATCATTTACAAAATTAAACAACTATAATAACCTCCAGATGGATAACTTGTTCCTTCTAATCAACCTCTTTCTTTAGGGGCGGGGGTTTATTGCTAGCTAAAACAACAGTTTAACGTTTCCGTGACCCATATGGGCTCAGTTTATTAACAGTCAACACAGCCTACTGGATTAGGCTGCTTGCTACACAAACTGTCCGATCTTTTTCTACCCCTGTGTTGGATTTAAAACAGCAAAACAAAACCGAAAATAAAAATGAGGAACAAAAAACATAATAATTTAGTTCTTTCATTATTCAATATATATCATTACATTTATTATTTGGTATAAGTTTATCATTTTGAGTTACTAAGAGAACATTTGGATGATATTCCAGTTTATTAAGATGCACCTATATGTTAAATCTGAAACTAGCTTTTTTTTTAATGAGAGACTTTGGTTTGATCCATCTGAGATTTAAGAGAAAATAAAAGATGGTACCAGAGAAGGATAAAGCTGTGTTTATCTGAAGGTTACATCTATGTTTACTAACCATAATGCTGATAAAGTGGCTCATCTGTAGACACAGACATGCTTTGTAACAGCCACCTAGTGGCTGTTCATGATACTGTAAAAAAAACATTGCTTCAAATTAAAATATTACTTAACCAATTCTGCCTGGAAAGCACATTTTTTTATAAGGAACTCTTTTAGTTCTTACATTTCACACTGAAACCGTTTTTTTCATTTGACGTGCATTTCATGTAATGCAGCTGTGATTCAGATGTGAACTCTGATGGCCTTTGATGCGTTCATCTTCCAGGGTGCAGACTTCACTCCAGAGAACTTCACCAGTCGCATCGAGTGTGAGAACCCCAACAATGACCTGAGCAGGTTCAAAGGTTACATGTGAGTTGGATATGTTTGTATTCTGTAGATTTTGGATGCCTTAGGCAGACACTGTAAAGATTATCATCGTGGATATGTATGTAATTTTTATTTTGCATCACAGCGAGCACTCCGGGGAGGGTCGGGTCGGCCTCAACAGCAGCAACCTTCTCCTGAGGAGCTGCACCATCCGCAACACAGAGACCGTTGTCGGCATTGTGGTTTATGCTGGTGAGGCCTCATCACTAAAAGCAGAGCTGCACTTTGCCAAATGATAAAAAAAAACCTATTAAATGCGTCCACATTTTATCAGATTGTAGTCATAAACTTCATTGTATCTTAGTAAGAGATTTGGTGATGCACAAGTAATGTACGCCAACACAGAAAATATAGTCCATAATAGTGATTTCATGCTTTTTAACGTGTTTACAGATCTAAAAACTGTAGCATACATTTTAGTTTAACCCCTTTTGTTTTAATAATTATAGTAATAATAATAATTGATCTTTATTGATCAGACACTGGAGAAATTCACCTCCGCATTTAATCCATTGCCCTGGGGAGCAGTGGGCTGCCACTGTGCAGCGCCCGCGGAGCAGTGTGGGGTTAGTTTTACCCCCGCAGCAGGGTGTCGCAGTGAGTTTGTGGCAGATACTTTTGATTTATGCCCAATATTGAAGCGTGGTCTGCGCTATGTTATTCCACACCACAACGCAAGGGGGACAATCATGAAATAGCTGTGGGTCTAGATACGACTGAGGCGGTGAAGAAGTTTGGGCAAGTTTGTGCGACAAAGGGACATGAGGGTGAAAAAGAGCGGGGATCCAGGTGGAAAAAGGGTCTCAATGTTCTCACACACCACGTTCTTCTAGCTTGTCCATTTTCACGATTGGTTTTCCACAATGGCGGTGGAGAGGCGCGACAGAGGGTCTGCGGCAGGGGCGGAGGCACTTTTGCATTCACTGCAACACACACACAGACGACCTGGTTTCTGAATAGAAATCAGCCTTAAGGGATCAAAGCGGGTACTTGCAACCTTCTCAGAGCGCAAGAGCACGGCTCTAACCACCAGGCCATCACCTTCCCATTTAGCAAAAGTTGAATTTCGGTCTTATCTGACCAAAGAACCTTCTTTTAATTAATCTAAAGCTGTCACTCAATAATCTTGTCACTCTTTTATTAAGGCCAGATTCTTGGATTACATGTATTGAGGCCGTTCTACATGAACATCAGATAACATATCCCTCCCTGATTAATGTACCACTGGGTTCCTTGTTCTCAGTGTTGAAAGTTTGTTTGCTTTTTATTTTACTATATATTTTCAAATCAGTAAAAGAGGCTGAATACAAATACATCCAAAACTTTACAGCTTTTTATATGGGCGAAACATTTCAATGAGGCTCTAGTTTTTGTTAATCTGTCACAATAATCCTAATAAGTTGCCTATAAGTGGTTATAAAATGGTATAATATGCAGGGAATGTTATGTATATGCCAATAGGTTCCCTGGGACGAGGCATGCGGGTAAAACTTATTTTCTGTCCTACCATCACAGACATAAACATGAAGGCTTTGCTAAAGTCTGTTAGGAATGTAGCTGGAACCCTGTGCTTTTATTGGACATAACCAACGTGAAGCTTTTAAACATCAAATATGTAATAAAGCAACAGTTAAGTGTAGTGGAGGAACTGTTATGCTGTAGATTTGTTACTCTTTCTAAAACTGAACCTTGTTAGATAAAATGCCGTATTTACAATTAAACTACATTGTGTTTTGGTGACTAAAAATAAAACGGGGTCAACGGTTCTTGCAGCAGGGCTATGATTAAAAATGTATTTCCTGTAAGTCAATACATGAATGGTTCATCAAACATGTACAATAAACTTTCATTTCCATTTCAGACAACATCCTATAGAAAAGCTTTAGTTTGATATTGCATTGTATAATTTTAGTTGTATTTATCTTCTTCTTTTTTATAGGGCCATATATGTTCTATTTGTGTTTGTGACTTATTTTCCACAGCCATCAATCTTAATACATATTGTATTCAGCGTCTGACATTTTAATTACATGCTCGCTGGTAGGTTGTAGGTTGTAAAACCACGCCTGCTCTGTGGACAGTGTTGTTTTATTCTAAGTGTAAACTATGCTGGTGGAAGCACTACCAGTATCAGATTCAGTTCTGCTGTTGATATACTCTCTATGACTATAGAGGTTAAACCAAAGCCAGAGCAGCAGCTCTGAATGCAGTGTACACTCTAAACATGGCAGAGGTCACTCAGGCTTGTCATTCACTCTGCGGGCATCAAATGTCTGTTTAGTTTACTCATTCAACCCCTTCCATTCCAATTTCATTCGTTTTCTATAAGCCTGAACGCAGAAAGTCGTGTTGCTCAGATTTTCTGCCCCAAGTTATCGCTTTATAAATGACTATAAACGGATTTTTTGTCTTTTTCTCCACTGTTACCTCAGCTCACCTGGAGATTCCTTTCTGCATAGTTCTTTAAGTTACCACTGCAGTGTTTCAGCCAGGTTAAGGTCTGGATTTTAACAATACAATGTACTGATTGCGGGAACTGTGACCATTGGTTGATGACCCACTTTTGGCTAAGACTTAGTTGGAAGACAAGTGGCCTTAGAAATGCTTTAGGTTGACATTGTTACAAAGAGAGCACGGTTAACTCAATCACTGCAGGGGACCTAGGTCCTTTTGATGTTTGTCAGCTCTTGCTCCACTATGCTTAACAGTAGGGATATGGGGAAAAAATCGTTTTTGCGATATATCGTGATTTTGGGCTGCCTTAATACAATATCGATCTTTCAGTTCCTGGTATCGATTTTTTTTTAAAAACTAAATATTTTTACCTAAAACTGAGGGGAAGTGGGCTACCTCCGCACCGCCACTCTGTCAGATGACGTACCTGTCGTGGAGGCACTCACAGTGGATACCATCCATCGCGAGGGGTGCTGTGCCTATCTCCAGCTGTCAATGGGCGAGAGGTGGGGTACACCCTGGACAGGCCGCCAGTCCATCGCAGGGCAACACAGAGACAAAAAAACACTCACGCACACACTCACACCTAAGGAGAATTTTAGAAAAGCCAATTAACCTAACAGTCATGTTTTTGGTCTGTGGAAGGAAGCCGGAGTACCCAGAGAGAACCCATGCATGCTCAGGGAGAACATGCAAACTCCATGCTTAAAGACCCCGGGCTGGGAATCTAACCCGGAACCTTCTTGCTGCAAGGCAGCAGTGCCACCCACCGTGCCACTTGGTAGCACCACATGGATACCAAAACTTATCATAAATACCTTCTGATGAACATACAGAGCACTGGCTTTTTTATGTATACATTAAATTTTGATAGGAAAAAATATTGCAATATATAGTGACATTGCAATATTGTGATAATATGGTATCATGATCAAGTACTGCGATACATATCGTATCGCAACACCCATGCTGATACTCTCCCCAACTTAACAGCTAGTATCAAATGTATCATGTATCTCTAAGCTTGGTGCTGTGCATTATTAAACAAAACATTTCTACTTTGGTCTCATAGTCCTTTAGTTCAATCCAGTGCAGCTAAGTTTTTTTTTTTTCTATTGTGAGTTCTCAATAGGTATATTGAGAAAATAATCTTGCATTTCTGCTGAACCCTCAGTATTGCAGAAAACCAAGTGTTCTGTTTTCCCTTTGCATGACTCAGGTCATGAGACCAAGGCTATGATGAACAACAGCGGGCCGAGGTACAAGCGCAGCCAGCTGGAGAAGCGTCTGAACACAGACGTCCTGTGGTGCGTGGTCCTCCTCATTGTCATGTGTCTGGCATCAGCTGTAGGTGCGTAGCAACAGACACTCAAATAAAACCTTGAAATAAAGCAGAAAGTGTTTAGATTTCAATAGTTTCTGCTGCTATTTAGGAATTTAACTTTGTTATAAGCTGCGATGTTTTCTTTTTGCATTTTCAGGTCATGGTTTCTGGCTGAAAAGCTTTAAAGACTCAGTCTTTCAGGTCGCTGGAGAAACCTCCCCAGCTCTCGCTGGGTTCTATGTGTTTTGGACTATGATCATCGTACTCCAGGTGTGACCTAAGGCGTCTCTTCTAACAATAGTGATTGACCCGTTTCAGGATGAAAATTATACAACTTTAAACGTTTTAAAAGTCTTTAAATACCAGTAATTTCTTTTTTTGATCAAACAATTTAACAGAAATATTTTGCACCCATAAATGAATTAAATACCTTGCTTTTTTAAGTATTTAGAGAACAAACTTCTATCAGGAAAGTACAGTTTAATGCTACAGCACAGTTTTAAAGAGATCTTGAACGCATCATGTCAGTTAAGGAAAGATGGTCCTGTTTGGTTTCTCCTTAAAGAAATAATATGTTTATTAGAGACTAAAATTTGCTCACCTGGTACCATGTTAGGAAAATGTATTATTTTCCTCTCATGTTCATCCTGGGTCTTTTTTCCAACAGGTGCTGATCCCAATTTCCTTGTACGTCTCCATTGAGATTGTGAAGCTTGGTCAGATCTACTTCATCCACAACGACTTGGACTTTTACAATGAGGAGCTGGACTCCAGGATCCAGTGCCGGGCCCTCAACATCACAGAGGATCTGGGTCAGATCCAGTACATTTTCTCGGACAAGACGGGAACGCTGACAGAGAACAAGATGGTGTTCCGTCGCTGCAGTATTTACGGGGTGGAATACCCTCATTTGGAAAACGGTGAGATGCTAGAATAAATTTCCTCGCCATTTGATGGTGTGGGATTGTCGCTGCTGTGAGGAATTTGAGATTTAATGATTCAAGTTTTTTACACTGGTGGGTTTTTTCCTACTGTTTATCAGTATTCTGACAAATTTAACCTCCATATTATTCTTTAGCGCGAAGGCTGGAGGTGTACGAGGCGGAGCAGAACGAAGGAGCTGGGCGCACGACAACTCTGAAGTCTGCCTGCAGTAGGAAATCTCTGAGCTGTCGTTCTTTGAGCTGCAACCGCAGCTCGGTGTCTCTGCATACCCTCACCGCAGAGTCATCTGAGGAGGAGGACCAGCTGTCCAATCATGCCGCAGCGAGGACCGGTGCCTTCTGCAGCCGCATGGTCAGACTCATTTCTTTTTGTGTTTTCCAGCTCAGGCAGCAAGATTTTAACTCTCTGTTGCTGTCTTGTTCTGATTTGACAAGGAGATCCTATAAATATTACAGCCCAATGCTTATTTATTGTTTATATGTTATTTATGGCTTAGAAAAATAAATGGGATTATGCTTAAATTATGCTTAATAGGGACATTTTTTTTTTCTTTTGCATGAAACTTTATGTAACTACTGTTCACTGAAGGATAGGAAAAAAGTACAAAATGTGTACACCTCCAAAAAAGGCCCATAAGGTAGCTGCCCTCCGGATGCAGTGAGCTCTCATAGCATAAGGCATTGGGTACCTTCTGTTGCTGTAAGCAAGAGAAATGGCCTCTATAATCCTACAAGAAAGTCTCTCTCTAGACCTAGGGTCAGCAACCTGCGGCTCTTTAGCGCCCCCTTGCAGCTCACTGGAGCTTTTTATAAATGAATGAAAATAGAAAAATATGTTTTTTTGTTTTAATAAAGTATAGGAGGACAAACAAACATTCGTTGTTTTCCAGTGCTGTAAAAACATGTATGCTACATAAATTTAAAGAAATTTAAACATTCCTATTCCTAAGATTTGCGTCATAGACTGCAACCCACGTTTCACCGTGGCATGATGCCAGGCAGGTGGCAGTTGTAAAGAAAGCGGTGGGTGCACTGCAATTAGATTTTACTGGCTTTTTTTCGTTTACACAGCCTGCTAACCTTATCAACAGGCTGCTGTTGCAGGCTGAGTTTTATTGCACTGTTAAAAAGGGAGAAAAGAGGGTTGTACCACATTATAACTGTGGTTTAAAGAGGACTGCATTTTATCTGCACATGGTTTGAAATCCCAGGAGTCCTATTATTCATATTCTTTTTTTTTTTTTAAACCATCAAAATAAAAATAAAACAAAAAATCAGATTTCTTTATTGTACAGTGGTTCTATAATTCCATCAATACAAGAAAACATATTACATTAATACTGTAATGGAAGTTAAACTTAAAGCACAAAATATCGTACAGCACATTAGTCACATGGTGTGACATTTTCTCCAGGATTCACTGCAGAGAAAATAAACATTTGATTATGAATGCTTATGTATTTAAGCCTAATTAGGCATTTTGATAGTTGGCTAATATACATGTATAGGAGGCTTATATAGGACTTTTTAAAATGATGTGGCTTCAGGCAGATCTGTTTTTTGGTCATATATGGCTCTTTCAACATTTTGGGTTGCCAACACCTGGTGTAGACAGAACTCTCTCCTTTGATGGGTTGGCAATGCACACAAACAGCAGATCCTCACTTAGATTCAGCCGCCCAGGGACACAAGTAGCCAGGATAGAGTGTATGTTGCACCACTGCAAAGCGATCAAAGCCTTAGAAGAGGCAGATACATTTGTGCATCATCAGGAGACCCAAGAGGCACTACTGCGATCATAGATACTGTGGTAACCCCATTGAAGATCAATGTTTGCTTCACAGTTTAAACTAAGCAAGGCAGTGGTAAGCTGCTTTTACTATTTTATCTATCTAAGAGCGGGCTGTCCTAGCAGAGAGGTGCTGCCCCCTCTTGAAACTCAAGAGGTATAGACTTAATTGTAAGGTCTTTTGATACTGACTTTTTTTCCACACAGATGGTTATTGGAACATTTTAAACATTCATACAAAGATTTTGAAAAACTGTGCCCTGAGAAAAATTTGAAGTGTCCAAACTTATAGAATATGATGTGAGTGGAGAGATTACAGTATACTATGTTGAACCTTCAGTAATCCCCAGGCATAGGGGATACACTTTGTGCTCGTTCTAAAAGCCTGAAGCTGCAGCCCTGAGGACAGGGACGAACAGAAGACTTCTACCGCTTCACATGGGATTGCTTTGTGCTCACTTCCAACCACAAAGCCTAATTGGAATGTTTTGAAATGAGCATGTAGCAGATAAACACACATACCAGCAAGCAGCAGTGGAAAATACCAACAAAAGTGGTTGAACTTGACTTCCAAGCGGCCTTTTGGGAAAAAAAAAAAAACAAAGCCAACCAGCAGCAGCAACTAGCCTGACTAGCAGAGGGTTTCTTTGTGGAGTAAAGAGCATAATAACTAAATAATATCAGTGACAACAGACAGATATAGTGTGGGCCGTGCCTGTTAGTTGTCCTAATCACGTTATTCGCCTAGAAGGTGTAAATAGAAGTGGCTTCAGCCAGGAAATGGAGGCTGTGATGTGCCGTACTCATGTGTTATACTGTGTGAATGGGCTAAAAGGGAACTCTCAAAAGTAACGTCTTTTGGCATTTATACAAAAACCAAACTGATTTGTTTTTGTCTTTTCTTTTTTGCTGTAGAACTTAACCATAAAGCAAAGCTCTTTTTCAACATAACAGTGATCTGATAACACAAAGGCATAATTTCAACAAATGAGTGCAAATCAGTGAGAACAGATTCCAATCATTGCGTAGCTATGTTCCAACATTCATGGCGCTCATTTCGGTTTGTAAGGAAATTGTGAATAACAATCAAATTTGATGCTAGTTTCTGGTGTTTAAATAAATTATTACATTCGTTATTATTGCATAAATCGAAAGATAATTCAAGGCTCCCAGGGCAAGTATTGAATCTGATTTTACTTTTTTTTTTTTCTTTTTTTTTTTTGACTATTTATAATTAGGAAGGCCATGGCGTGTCCAATCCATTTTCTATCATGTTTAGAAGGGATTTATCATACAGTGCTCCCAAGAGAAAGCAAAACATCTCTCCATAGAGTATAAAGGGGATACAATAGTGCACAGTGACTGAACGCTCAGAAAAGAGACAGTTCATTTTAAAAAAGACACAAAACCCTTGCCTGCCTAAATTGGTACTCTGATTTCTGTTATTTTACACAATCGTTCTTTGGATTGGTAATTTTGATTGACATTTTTCTGCAGAATTGTAAGCTCAGAGTTTGATGATGTCACATGGCAGAGAGGTTGTACGGACGTTAAAAATTGATAAACCTTTAAATTAGGGGTGCTTTCATGCACGAATCTATCCTGTTTATTTATAGATCAAAATAAAGTTATCTGCTTCCTCTTTTTATCTAGTGAGTCTTACACTCACTTGTAGGGTTGAGAGTTTTCTGTAAAATCCGCACAAGGTTCACGTGTCCAAACTGTAATTTACTCCCATTATTTTCAGCTGTAAATTATAGTCTTCAAAATGGATTTTAACTCCCTCCTTTATCTATCATGTTATGACTACTTCCATAGAAACGTTAAACTGAAAAATAAAGAATGTGAAAAACTATCCTGATTTTTAGGATTTCTGGTCTTAAAAATATAAACCTGAGCTTTCAAAGTAAAGCTTCTAAAACAATTGAAATAGGTTCTGTAACCTAAGGTTGCTGTATGTTTGAGGTATGATACCGAGACCTCTTAACATGTTTCGAAAGACCTTTTCTAGTTAATGTTTAGATTTTGAAACACCTAGACGATGCAGCTTGAACACATCTTCAGTGAAGGACCCAGGGTCGTAGGGTGTTTCGGGTCTTTGATCTTCTGACACCCTCGCCTGGGCGACTCAACCAGGGTTGATCAAGCCCCAGTTTGTGTTCAAGCAGCACGCTACTCCATGCGTCTCCCCTCTTGATCCACAACCACCCTTGGGTTTTTCAGTGGCCTCACTGATGTTTCTGGTGTCTCTTCTCTAAAGCAACACCTAATGCCAAGGAGCCTGAAAGCCCGAGCACAGTTTGACTTAGGAAGCCCCTGCAGCCAGGCTTCGATTAGCTCACTATGGGTCCTCTATCCACAGCCTCTGCATGCCTCAATCAGCTCAAGATATTTAGCGTTTTTCTTTTTGTGAGCCTCCTCCATCCTTTCCTCCCAGGGGACTATAAGGTCCAATAGCACAACTTGCTTTGTCAGGTCAGATGTTAAGACTAGATCTGGTGTCAGTGACGTCCTTGCAATATGCTCTGGGTACTTAAACTGCCTCCCGAGGTCCACATGCAACTGTCATGGCTAGCAGTCCAGTTGTGAAATGCTACCATTTAGCATTAACTGTGTAAAAACATCTGTAAGACTTTCTTTGATTTAAGTAGAAGTTGAGGCCCCTTTATGAATTTCCTAGACATTATTAGTAGAGAAAAACAATGTGTAAAATATTTGTTTAAAGACTGGTAAGTGTATGAAAATAAAGAGATTATTCTGGACCCATATTGCTGACTTAACTCCTGTTGGGTTTTTCCTCAGGCCCAGGATGTGGTCCCAGACCCTGAGCTGGTGAGGAAATTGAGCAAGCTTTGCTCCTCCAATCTGCATTTAAGAGACAGCGCCTCTGATAACATATCCAGCCTGGAGCTGACCTACATTACTGACTTCTTCCTGGCTCTGGCCATTTGTAACAGCGTGGTGGTGTCTTCGCCCAGCCAGCCCCGCCACATGGTGAGAAGGAACTACCTCTGTTAGGCCCTGGTTTAACGATGTGGATCACTTAAAATGTTCTGGTTTACCCTGCAGGTAACTGAATCCCAAGCACCTGTGAGGTCTCTGGAGGAGATTAAGCTGTTGTTCCAACGCCTCAACTTCTATTCATTCTCCCCTCCCCAAATCAAAGGAAGTCCTCGCAGTTTCACAAGTAAGCTGTTCACTCGTGGAAAAACTGGCTCCTTTGCCTTCAACACCCCACCCAGCAACGGCGCAGACAGCTCAGACCAGGATCTTAAGAACAGCCAGGAAAGCTGCAAACTAAAGAGTGAAGTGGACCCGACTGACCGAGGGGATTCTACCGCCACAGGGAGTGAGGAGGATCTGGAGAACTTCAGTAAGGAAAAGGGAGGCGGTGACGGGGATGCACGGAATGTGGAAGAGCTGTGCAGAGATATGGAACCAGAAGAGAACGGTGACGATGAGCTGCTGTATGAGGCAGAGAGTCCTGACGAGGCGGCTCTGGTCTACGCTGCCCGGGCGTATCACTGCACCCTAAAAGGCCGCTCAGCTGAGAGCCTGCTGGTAGACCTGCCAGGAATCGGCTCTCTGGCTGTACAGCTGCTTCACATCCTGCCTTTTGACTCCAACAGGAAGAGGATGTCTGTGGTGGTCCGGCATCCTCTAACGGGACAGGTAGTGGTGTACACCAAGGGAGCAGACTCCGTCATCATGGACCTGGCTGAAACACAGAAAGGTAAAGACTCAAGAGAAATTCTGATATGAACCCAATGATTATTAGATCGACTGTAAGATCTGGACAGACATATAAATAAGTTAATTTATTCAAATTATTTATTTTAAAATATATTTTCAAAAAGTAAAACTTTCCATTCTGATGTAAGTTTTTTTGTCTTAGATTTTATTTTCTACTACAGAAATGCTTATGACCATGATATTGTTATGTTATGCTACAGTAATGTCTTTGAAAAGGCCAGGATTTCCACATAGCTATCCTCTTTTTGATAAGAAAACAATTTTTTTTTTTTTTTTTTCATCTGTGAGCCTTGATGATGATATTCATACTAATATTAAAACCTTCAAAAATCATTAATTGGTGAATTTCGATATTATTTATTTTTTCTTTCGGCAAACAAATCTGATCTTTTTGTCACTTTTTGTTTCCAGGTTCAGAACAGGTTCAGGAGTTTTACTGCAAGATCAAGGAAAAAACCCAAAAACATCTGGATATGTACGCTAGAGAAGGCCTCCGTACGCTCTGCATTGCTAAAAAGGTTACCCACTGACCCACTATTATGTTTTTGGTTGTTTAGATGCAACTTTTTACCCCTCCATTATGCTGCCATTTCCTCATATAAAAAAAAGGATTTCTCCTTCCAGTATTCCAAATAATTGGAATATTAGGATATTTGGAATATTGGAATCGACCTCTCTTGAACTTCTCCTTATTTGCATGGACAGGTTCTAGAAGAAGAGGAGTATGAAGTTTGGCTTAAGAGGCAGCTGCTTGCAGAGAGCAGCATTGAGAACCAAGAGGAGCTGCTGCTGGACTCTGCTCAAAGGCTGGAGACTGACCTCACTCTCCTGGGTAGGAGATTTGACATTCAGACCTCCTCTGCATCGAAGCTGCAAACAGCAACGCTTAATATGTTTGTGTGCAGGCTGCACAGGGATTGTGGACAGGCTACAGGAGGATGTCCCAGAGACGATAGAAGCCCTGCAGGAGGCTGGGGTGAAGGTGTGGGTTCTCACCGGAGACAAACAGGAGACGGCCGTCAACGTAGCCAACGCCTGCAGACTGCTCCGCTCCAACGATCAACTGTTGACCGCCAATTGTGGAAGCAAGGTCAGGCGCTACTGGACTTCTTTGGGAGCTTATTTCAGGCCCCAACATTTCATTAACTGATCTTTTTTTTCCTCCTCAGGATGCATTAGCAGCTCTGCTTGAGGAGCTTTTAATTGAAGTCCAGAATGGCGAGAACGGAGAAGAGCCTTCTTTTGACAGCACCAGCAGCTTCATCCTGGTGATTGATGGCCGGACGCTGGAGTGGGCCCTGCAGGAGGAACTGAAGGAAAGTTTTTTGCAGCTGAGCTGTAAATGTAAAGCAGTCATCTGCTGCCGATCCACGCCACTCCAGAAGAGCAAAGTGGTCCAGCTCATACGGGACAAGATTGGTGTCATGACGCTGGCCGTGGGTAAGGAGGCTGTCAGGGCAGTGATACTATCAGAGAAGTAGGAGGAAAATGCATCTTAAGACGTTTTTATGTTTAAGGCGATGGAGCGAATGACGTGAGCATGATTCAGGTAGCTGATGTTGGAATCGGGATATCTGGTCAGGAGGGGATGCAGGTGAGAGAACTCAGCTGCTGCAGCTTTAACAGAAACACAGCCGGATATTTTAACCGGGGATTGAAATGTTTTTCTGTCCCTTTGCTTCTCTCTGCAGGCTGTTATGTCCAGTGACTTCGCCATCTCAAGATTCAAACACCTCAAAAAGTTGCTGCTGGTTCACGGCCACTGGTGCTACAACCGCCTTGCAAACATGATCCTCTACTTCATCTACAAGAATGTGGTAAGAACAGTTTCACCTCGGCTTACTCTTTTAGGTTTTAAAATTATTCATCATTTGATCTCTTTCTACTCAACTGTGGGTGCCTTGGTGAATTCTACTTTTAAAAACATCCACCTCTGGAAGAGATGTTGATTGGAGACCAAACTCTGTCTTTTTTTTCATGCAGATGTATGTGAATCTGCTGTTCTGGTATCAATTCTTCTGCGGCTTCTCTGGGGCTGTCATGATCAACTCCTGGGTGCTCATCCTCTTTAATCTAGTCTTCACATCAGTACCTCCTATCATCTACGGCGTCCTCGACCAAGACATGCCAGCAGACACCCTGATGAAGCTTCCTGAGCTCTATGGAGCGGCACAGACCGCCAAGGTAATCCCCTGAGGTCTGGGAAGGGGATCTATCATTTTAAGACCTGCGGTCACAGCATATTTTATTTTATTTTGTTTTTTCAAACCATTAAAAAAACTGACACTCTCATAAAAAAAATGTTTTACTGTAGGTATAAATATCACTCGAACCTCTAATTTCTTGTCTGTGTTCTTTTGCCTATCTTAATCTTTTTCTTTTATTGGCCAGTCTCACATATGGCTTTTTCTTTGCCACTCTGCCCTGAAGCCCAGAATCCTGCAGCCGCTTCTTCACTGTAGATGTTGACACTTGTGTTTTGCGGGTACTATTTAATGAAGATGCCAGTTGGGGACCTGTGAGGCGTCTGTTTCTCAAACTAGAGACTCTAATGTACTTATCTTCTTGCTCAGTTGTGCAACACGGCCTCCCACTTCTTTTTCTACTCTGGTTAGAGCCTGTTTGTGCTGTCCTCTGAAGGGAGTAGAGTACACACCGTTCTAGGAAATCTTCAATTTCTTAGCAATTTATCTCACGTAATAGCCTTCATTTCTAAGAACAAGAATAGACTGTCGTGTTTAAGATGAAAGTTATCTTTTTCTGGCCATTTTGAGCCTTTAATTGACCCCACTAATGCGATGCTCAAAGGAAGGTCAGCTTTGTAGCTTCTGTAATGAGGCAAACTGTTTTCAGATGTGTGAACATGATTGTGCAAGGGTTTTCTAATCATCAATTAGCCTTCTGAGCCAATGAGCAAACACATTGTACAATTAGAACACTGGAGTGATAGTTGCTGAATATCGGCCTTTATACACCTATGTAGATATTGCACCAAAAACCAGACATTTGCAGCTAG
>NW_015151086.1:247990-261560 GCF_000732505.1 Cyprinodon variegatus | reverse complement strand
TATATATATATATATATATATATATATATATATACATATACACTGCAGTTTGGGTCCTGACAGGGTTAGCTCTTGTCCCGTTTCCGTTTCCCTCTATTGAATCAAACTGTATCTATTGTTTGTTTTTCATTGGCCACAAACAGAATAACACCTAAACTTTCCTGCAGGTCTATGTTCCAGCCACTTTCTGGATCACCATGCTGGATGCCTTTTACCAAAGCCTTGTTTGCTTCTTTGTGCCTTATTTCGTAAGTTTATTTTAGTAAAACCTTTTATTGAAAACTTTTGGTCAGGTTCTCTCTCTTAATATTTTCTGAATGTTTTTCACAGGCATTGTCCAGGTCTGATGTTGGAGTGCTGTCGTTCGGCTCACCTGTCAACACCTCAGCTCTCCTCATCATCCTGCTACATCAAGTTGTGGAGAGCAACACACTGGTCAGAGCCTCAATAATATAAACCCCTCTTTGCTCTCTTTGGAGGTTTATGCAGGATTATTAATGCAAACTGCCCTATTTGTGCTTTTCAGACATGGATTCATATGCTGGTGTTGGTGCTCAGTGCTGCTTTGTATTTCGCCTTTGCACAGCTCTACAGTGCCTTCTGTGTGATCTGCAGCCACCCCACCAACCTGTTTGGGGTTGAAAAACTGCAGATGTCCCAGCCTCTCTACTACATCATCTGCACCCTTACTACAGTCGCTGCTTTGTTACCAAGGTATCGCAAACAATCCCACAGAGTTCTTTTTGACTCAGAACATCTGCTTAGGAGCTACTGAGCTGCATAATGTTGATATGCAGGATTGCAGTTATGGGTACGGTTTCCCACATCTTTCACGTTATGAGTAAAAGAACAATACCAAATCAAACTGGGCCACCTGGAATTAATAACACCAGTGTTGCAAAATGACACTTTAGAATCATTGAGAGTCATCTGTTATTGGATGCAAATACTTTTTGAAAAAGTGTTTAATGGCTAAAATGTATAAAACAAATAAAGGTCAGTTAGTACGAGCCATAGATATCTATATTTTCAGAGAAGTCCTAAATCTGACAACACGGGGGTTTAGATAAAGATTGTCAGCATGGTTTGGGAAGTTTAAGTATGCTAATCAGAAATGACTTTTAACGCCTTTCTAGTTTGTTCCCTTTTGCTCACAAATGAATCCGATTGGTGGAGAATTTGCTTTTACCTCCTGACTATGGGCCCTGGTATCTGGGACCAACATCTATGCAGTGCTTTAAGGTGGGAGATCTGCCTCCCATCAATCACACATGCAATTAATGTTAATGTTTGAGCTACAGTTGCTTTAGATCTGGTTTCTTCTTTCTAATTAATCAACTATGAGGACAAAAATGTTTGCTTGTTGCCTAGTATATCTATGTAGTATAATTTTTCTGATAAAGACATGGTCTTTATTTAATAACCCTTTCAGTGATTCCATAAGTAAATGTTCTATATAATCCCACGTCAAATAGCAATATATCAAGTGTTAAGATGGCCGTGCAGTCAATCTAAGTTCTTCCTTTTTCCCTTAATAGGTAAAAAGGATGGAAAAAAGGCAAAGATTTGCTTTTTTATTCTGTAATCTTTGATATGAGATTAATCTTTCTCCTTTATTTTGCATATCGTAACACGACTTTAACATTTTCAGCCATCAGTCACATAGTTTCTATTTTAAATTCCACACCTCAGCAGACATCTTTTAAAGTCAGAAAAGGGGCGTTTTCCCAACTTTATAAGAAATCCTCTTTAACTTGGGATTTGAAATCAAACGTGTGGTTAAAACAAACAAGGGTGCTTAAGTATACAAACATGTTTTAATTTCTTTCATTTTGCAATTTTTACCAGACTAAAGATGTTAAATTTAGGAGACTACACTTTAAAGAATCATTCTTGTTTTACAGCATCTAAGCATCTTGGGTTGTAAAAAACAAAAACAAAAGAAAAACAGCCTGAATGAAGCTTGGCCATTACTTTAGGTCATGGTTGATGGAACATACAAATTTTATATGAGCAGTTTCAATGTGTTACCCTTAAGTTTCCAGTTCGTCATTACAGCTGTTGACTGTTGCATCTGGAAAAAAAAAGAAGACATTTTGACATTTAAAGTATGGACTAACCCTCAGAAGAAAATGTAAAGAACTGAATCTGTTGATGAGCTGCAGCCAGGATTAAAACACCTGCAGCTGTAGAATTTGGGAATAAGTTGAAAAAAGTGATGCTGTTTGCTGAACCTCTCTATTCTACCTCCTTATCTGCAGGATTTTGTTTCGGGCGCTGTTCAACTCCCTCCACTTCCCTACGTCTCTGAAAACCGCTCATAGAGATGAGGCGGCTGTAGAGCAGTACCGCCGCAGGATGCATCGCTGGAACCTGAAACACACAGCAGCCAGCAGCCTCCCTGTGTGCGCAGATAATCCAGGGCTGGTGCCCAGTGAGGACGAAGTGATGTCATGACCTTTTCTCAGAGACACAGAAGGTTAAACTCAAATCAGCAACTGATGTCAGGCAACAGGAGATAGAGGAGATATTCGGTGCAATGAAGTGTTAATCTGACAGAACTCTGCAGCTTCCTTCAGCTCAGAGAAGACTGATATTGCCACGCATGACAGCAGCTGTAAGACCAAAACCAACAGCTGAAACCAGACTCTGGTTTGGGCCATGAGAAAAAAACACAACCCCAAAAACTTTGATGCTGTTTGAAATGTGTTTACGTACTGTACATGCAGCTATGCACTATAAAATTGTTACCATTGTTTACCTGCTCAGCTCAGGAAGGATTCCTCAGCATCTGACTGACTTTCCTTTGAGGCACATTTATTTATTCCTGTACAGGCTTTGGTTTCTATGAGAGCAGATGCTAAAGCTAACCTGGATGGACATGAATCCAGTTTAATGAAGATTGTCTAATTATTTTTGTCTTTTTGATTCAGTCGACTAGTGAGAGTAAAGATCAACATTCCCAAAGACAGATGGTCCTGTTCTGGTGTTTTGAAGTGCCTTTTCACTCCTTTATCAAGAAAACAATAAAGCAATAATGAATACAATTGAGTCTCATTTTAATGGTACCTGATCTTGTCACATTATCACTTATTATACAAGATTGAATGATTTCTTTTTTTATATATATCATGTAACTTCATGGACTTTGGTTCCCAGGTTTCATTGATGGGTTAAATCATTCCCACATTAATTTGCTCCACTTGCAATAGACAGTAAAGTCTCACCAGGCGATATTCATGTATGAAAACAGCAAAACGCAATTTGAAGCATGCAGATACAAAGGTTTGAAAAAAAGGCAACAGTGAGGTCAACTTTACAACAATGAAACAGTTATTGAAAATTGCATATTCATATTAGAGAAACATGCAAGTGGGAAGTGTGATTGGAAAATGTCAAATATTTGTATCCGTTAATGAAAAACGTCAACAGACTGCAAAAAGTAAGGGGAAAAAAAACATAATGTGGTGATCAAGACAACTGGTGGTTTATTTGGAGCAGCGAAGGATTATGATGTATCTCTGGAAGGAAGGATTCAATTAATTTTATTTGTGTAGCACCAATTTACAACACATGTCATCTCAAGGAAATTTAGAGTTAACCAGATCATCCAGTCAAATTGATTCAAAGTTTTCTAAAGAAAACCAGTTAATTGCATCGATTCATTGACTCAAATGCAATCCTTTACACTAAGTGGACACTGTGGATGACAGTGGAGAGGAAAAACTCCCTTTTAAACCTCCAGCAGAACAAGGCTCAGTGTGAGCAGCCATCTTTGCACAAGATGTCCAAGGAGGGGGGGTGTTGACCCTTGTCCCTCTTCCTATCACCTCCTCTTTCTCCCAAGTCAGGAGTAGTACAGCTGGATTGCTTGAGAAACAAAGGAGTTAAGCAGTCTGTTGGTCCTACATTTGGGGGGAGGCAATCTCCCACTGATCAGGCTCCTCTGAGTGGTGAAGACAATGTGCAGAGGCTGGCATTGTCCATAATGTCCAGCAGTTTAAATGTCCTTTTCTCTGCTACCATCCCCAGTGAATCCAGCTTCTTGCCAATCACAGAGCCGGCTCGCCTCACCAGTTTGTCCAGTCTGGAGGTGTCCTTGGATGGGCTGCTCCCCCAACACACCATGGTGTAGTAGAGCAATGTTTTTCAACCCTGGTCCTCAAGGCACCCTGCCCTGCATGTTTTAGATGTTTCCCAGCTTTCACACACCTGTTGTCAATTGATAGCAGATTATCAGGCTTTGCTGAACTGCAATCATCTGAATAGGTGGGCTGAAGCTCAGAAAACATCCAAAACATGCAGAGCAGTGTGCCTTGAGGACCAGGGTTGAAAAACACTGTAGTAGAGGACACTGTGTTCTTGTTTCCATGCATACCTGTGTTTCTTGTTGGAGCAGAGTTTCCACACAGCAACGGCTGTAAACAGCTGCTCAATTCGGCTAATAAAGAGGAATTCAGCCCTAAGTTGTAGACATGAGATATTATATTATATAAATGATCCAATATTCTGGGCTTATCCCTGAAAATATATCGCTATTTCAGAATAATATGTGATACTTTAGGAATATTTTGAAAAGCTGTCTCTAAAGACTTGTTCCTGGTTTTATCTCATTAACTTTAGCAGAGAATACATTTTATAAATATAGGAAACACTGGCATCTTTAGACTTGTGCTTCTAAACTCTTCCAAAATGAGTTTTTTAAAAGACTTGGAGCATTTATTTAAAGTATTTTTTTGTAGAAGCATTCCTTGTATTCCTTGCCTCCACTCTGGGTTCCTGAGTAAGACCCTTAACTCCAAACTGCTCCCAAGGCGCCACACAAAGGCAGCCCACTGCTCCCCAACGGGAGTCAAATGCAGAGAGTGAATTTCCCCAGTGTGGGCAGAGGCGTAGCCAGGAATTTTTTATAAGGGTGGCCAGGCAATACCTAATGTACACTGAAGGGTGGCCGAAAGTGGATAGGCACGAAAACCTCACGGTTAATCTACACTGTTCCAACAAGAAAATTAATGAGCAAAACATCCATATTTCCTAAATAAAGACAAACTATACATTCCTCCAGTTTTTGCTAACAAATAGACGCAAAAAAATAAACATCTGTATTTCGTGGATAAAAGGTATAGTCGATAAAACTCTGCTTTGAGTTCTGGGGTGTAAATCAATTATCATTACTTACCTACTTGTATCAATAAACATTCTGCATAAAACTGATATTTAAAAGCACTAATATCTAGAAAAATTGATTATTTGAAAAAGTTGTTATTAAAATTGTTATATATCTTTGACTTTAAGACTCCTAGATGACTTGCAGAGACACACATTTTTGTTTTTACCCCATATAACACAAAATCTAGTTCTGAAAAGAGCATGAATTCTGTACTTATCATCTTTACTGTTTGTATATTGATGTGTATAGTTAAAAACAAAAAAAATAATAAAAAGTTTTGAATATTCCACTTGTGAATATTACTGCCGCCACCATCTATATTAAGTCGGACGTACACTGTGCGATTTTTTTCAATTGTTGCACGCAGCTGCAGCTCACACTGTACGACGAAAACGCAGGGTTTCGTCGTACAGTGTGAGTTCACAGCTCACGATGTACGTCTAAAAAACACGTCTGACTGAGCTCCGCAGTGAGATGGAGCTACTCTGACTCGTCTATCTGGTAGCAGAATAAGTAGAAGAGGAATATGAGGCTCACTAGCATGAAACACGCTGCCATATGGCAATTTGTAAAATTTTGTGCTGAAAGCCCTAAAAAGAAAAGGAGACGACGTAATTGGACAAAGACATGGCTGAGTAAACGTGGCTAATATGGTCTGTCAGCTTTACAGAAAGAACTCCCTTTCACCTGCACCGCCGCCATGCTGCTGTGTTTACATCTGAGAGGAAGAAGGAGAATTCTTGTTTGCACATGTTTGATTTTCTCCCGACCTCACAATTCCTGATCGGGAGGTGATCGTGAGAGGCTAATAGCCCCTCAATACTCCCGTACACTACATGACGCACGATCAGGCTGGAAGTCGGCCCGATCGAAAAATTCTCGCACGACTGGAAAATCGCCCTGAACAGGGCAAAGAATCGCACAGTATAAGCGCAGTGTAAAAAATGGTAGGGGTGGCCAATGATTGGCCCCCATGGCCACCCCTGGGCCCCCATCTAGCTCCGCCCCTGATTGTGGGACAATAAAGGGATTTACATACATTTCCCAGTTAGGCCCCATGTGTGGCTGTCATTTTAACCATTCCTTGTGTGTTTCTTCACTTATTCCTGTAAGTGGTTTTAAGTGGGCGGAGTTAATTGATTAAACTCTGGTGTGTGTTTTCTTGGAGAAACTGTCAGGCATTACTTCAAGTCAGGGGTTAAGTTACCGCCCACCTGTTTGCAGGGTTAATTATTTGTAGAGCTGAACAGATAAGAACTGAGTGTGTTTCAGGTGAATGTTCTGCTGTCTGAGCTGGTTTCCTCCTGGGCGGGTCTGACAGGCTGACTTTCAGTTCCCTGCAGCTGCTGTTTGCTCAAAGGTTCCCAGAGCTGAGGAAGGAAGCGGCTGAGGCAGAAATGAGTTTCTACAGCGACGCTTCCAACGATGACCTGAGCGACGAGTTAGAGACTTTGGGGTGAGTTTTTCCTCCTTTTTTACCAGAGGAACAGGGACACTTTCTCAGAGGTCATGAGAATTGTCTTTAATTTAGTCCTTGTCAGTAAAGTTAGGCGGATATTCACAGATTCGGTTTTTCTGGACCAATAACTCATCAGCGGAACATGAACTCTAAAGAACAGACTCCTTTTTACAATAGTTTATTTCCTCCAAACATCTTAAATTGTCCTCTATGCAGAGCTGGCTGTCAGATGCGCAGCGACCGCCTGCAAATGACACCACCACAGAAATATGATAATGGTGTCACAGGTGCGCTGGTATGAAAATCATTTGATGTCAATGTGGTCTCACCTACTTCATACTACTTTTCTTTTCTTTTTTTTTTGTTTGTTGGAGAATACCTAAAAAAATAATATTAATAAAATAGAAAAAAAAAAAGAATTCGAAAGTCCATTTAAATAGCCAAATATTCTGTAGTTTATTTTTTTCACAATAGAAAAAAAGTCAAATAAAAATAAGTTTGCTTTCTAAATCAAATGGCTTTGAATAAAGGGTTTTCATTTTTTATAAGATTTATTATTTAAAAGAGTTTTATTTACAATCTAACATGTTTTAACTCTTGTATGCAAATAGGAAACAAGCAATGCATGTTAGAGTGCCATCATACTTGAAACATAAAATTTTGGTGATTTTAATATTGAAAAATAAATTTGAAAAAATTACACTCTTATTATTCTTTTTTTTTTTTTTTTACAGCAGAGGTGTTCAACAGGGGGTCTGTGACCCCTAGGGGGTCCACCGAGGTGCTGCATGGGGGTCCGAAATATTTTGGTTGATTAGACTTTTTTTTATATATTCCACCCTGCTGCAATTTTTTCCACTAATTGAAATGTCTTTAAATACACATTAACATGAATTCAACACACTGTAGTAAACGGATAAATGGAGGCAGAAAATGTCTTTCAGTCATTTATGCACACATTCAGTGACACACAGGAGCTCTTTCAAGCTGGGCACCATTTCATTCACACCACCTGTCCCGTTAATGAGGGATCAGATTTAGAAATATTTTAATAATCCCAGGGCCACATTATTTTTGTTACATTACTCCATATGTGATAGAGTGACTATGGGACCAGTTTGATAGAACACAGTTTCATATAATACATATAATTATGGTGTCTCTGCTCCATTTTGCCATCAGTTTGGGGGTCCTTGACCTGGAAAATGTTGAAGACCCCTGTTTAACAATGTCCTGTCTGGCAATGTGGCAATAAGAATAATTGTCTTGAAAAAAATTACACTCTAATGCACATTGTTATTATAAACGGCAAACAGAGCACTTTATCTTGTTCAGACTAAAACTCTTTCTTTAAAGAAATGCACTTAAACGTATTTTGATTTTTTTTTTTCAAAATAAGTTATAAATGAGCAATTACTATACATCAACGTGTTGTAGTGCCATCTTGATCATAATACAACTCTGTTATCCCAGTTCAAATCTCTTTTTGTCAAGAAGCAGGTTGGAGTAATGAGCTTCTTGTGCCCATTTCAGACAACTGCAGTTACGCAGTCACAGTTATCATTTATTATTATTTTTATTACTGTATTACATGTTGTGCAAGAAAGAAATCGTATGGATTTCTTTAATAATGGAATATATATATTTAATCATATGTCATGTTGCATGGGTAAGATGTAAAACTAAATTTTTTATGTGCTAATGTTATGCTGCCTGATCTCATTTGACAAATGCAAACAGTTAAATAAAAGTTAAACATTGTTTGGTTGTAATACAGAGTTATTACCAGTATAAGCAAGTCTGCATTAATAAAATGGCATATTTTCTCTGTTTTATGAGTTTGATGCCACTACAGCACACCTTTGTGAAATCCTTGTTTTTTCTTATACTTACTCAGCATGTAGTTGTTGCCCATTTATTAGTTATTTAAATAATTTTTAAAAACACCAACAACAAAAAAAACTTTAGGTACATTTTGTCTAGCTAAGAGTTAGTATGATAAAGCTGATGTGTACTGAAAATACTAGTTTCCAATACACAAATACGTCAGACCACAAACACACATTAAACACATAAAAAAAGCACATAACATAATTCAGATGACAACAAACCTCTCCTTCGTGACTCCATTGAATATTTCTTTCATATTTTTGTGGTGTAGCAATTCGCAGACGGTCCCTGCATGTTTGACAGCTGGTGAGCTAAGCAGGCCAGTGAGAGTCTCCCAGCCTGATGGTTACGCTGGTTTGGGGAAAAATACAATTGTAGCTCAATGTCTGCTGCAGAAACCAGTCAGTCTCTCAGGAATTGTTTTCAATTCAATTCAATTCAGTTTATTTATATAGCGCCAAATTCACAACACATGTCATCTCAAGGCACTTTACAGTTTTATTATCTGTTATCAAATGCACACAGTTTTGCACATTGAACGGGTGTGTTCTCCGAAAGTAAAAAAGAAAAAATAGAAATAGAAACATTGGAAGGTGACCTGAGAAGGTTTTATTTTGTTTCTTTTTGAGTTTAGGAGCTGAAAAATATCTTACGGTCTTTTAAACTTTAAACGTTAGGTTATTTTATGTTGAAGCTGAGAATTGGCTTTTTTATATGCAAAGTGGAGTACTGCGACGTTCCCTCTAGAGTGGCGGACTCTGGTTTAATCAGAGAGGTTGCCTCTATCAAATTAGTCAAATGCTCAGCCTGCCTATAAAAGCTTGATATAGGACATTCGAAATGAGCAACTGACTTTTTAGAGAGAGGAAAATCCAGAACCCATCAAAGAAATTAGCTGTGGATGGATAAATACACTTTTTTAGTTCTGTTTGTTGGTTCTATTTAGAGTATCTTTGCTTATGTGCAGTTTGAAATTTTATGTCAATCTTCAAATATTATAAAAGTTGAACTTTAATGGCTCATTTAGAAATTGTTGGGGTGATTCTAAGGAGTTCTTAAATGTGCTTCTCTTGTAATTTAGTGGCACTTCTGCACTGGAGCAAAGCTGTCGAAGAATTTCCACCTTTGAGCAACTAATTGTAAACGGTAGTTGATTGAATTAGACTGATTATCCATCTCTGTATCTGTCTATGTTTTGCTTAACCAGGGCTCTGGTCATGGCAATAATGATATGTCCAATAAGGAGCAGTTCTTGTTTATCTCTTCCCATTGGAATGTGCCTTGGAAAAGCCCTACCTGATTTCAACTGTGTCCTGAAAGTCATTCTTAAAATCAAGATTCATATAAATAATGATTAAAGTAGAGATTGTGGACCTCATACAGCAGAGATGGATGGAAGGCTGACTGCTTTTGTGCATCCTCACAAAAACTGACTTGTATTTATCAGGTTTGTCAACCATTAGAGACATTAAAATTTTGAAAAATGATATTACTTAGACATTAGAAGTAAGTTGGTAGATTTCAGCTACTAATTCAGGAAAAGTCCTGTAAAAAGTACAAAAAAAAAAAAAATCATCATTGAAGATGCAAAAGTTTTTCTTCATAATCTGTGTTGTCTATAAAACTCAGCATAAAAATCAAACTTGGAAAAAAATTAAGATAAAACTGATGTATTTTCCAACTATATAGATGATATTACAAGCTGATGGATTAGAGTCAAACGATTCAAACTAAATATTTTGTTTTTTTTGTGTGTTTTTATCATAACTTTTATAAAGCCAGACTTTAATCTCTGCCCAACCTTGAATGCAAATTGAGAACTTCCACTTCCCCTTTTACTGTTTATTTTTTCATTCACATCTGCAGCACATTTTTAACTGACTATTTCCAACTTTCCGGTTCACATCTTTGCTCTGTTGACTGTATTTTCTCTTTGTCCAGCTTAATTTCTATAGTTTGAAACCTAAATAGTAAACGCAGAAAGGTTAAAGACAATATAATGAAATCAACCATGTTAGTCCAAAGAAGGTAAAAAAAATACTAAATTTAAGAAAACTTAAGTTTTTGCTATTCTTGAAAACAATTCAACCTATATGGGTGAACAGGGTGTAGTATTTGGATAAAATATCTCTTAAATGTATCAATGATTTTTTTTTTTTTTTTTTATATTGAGTTAATCTAGTTTTATTTGAACTTGATTCGGCAATATATTTATTTAACTTAAAAACTGAACTAGTTCATAGATAGAATTAGAATTCCTCCGGGTGAATCCCCAAAAAAAGTGATGCACAATAAAAAACGGGTTTCCATGTATGGGCCCCTGAGGAATGCCACATGTGAGATTTTGCAGGACTGATAAAAATTTAAGATTTCCTTAAATTGTACTACAACCACTTTTGGTGTTGTTAAAACCGGTGAAAAGCCTTTAAAACCAAAAGTATGTAGTCATATCATAAAAAAATTACATCTGTTCTATTTTAATTTTACCTTTTTTTTTTTTCAATAAATAAACATTAGTATTACTATGTGTATTTTTTTTTTTTTCTTTCGTTTAGGGAATCATTCAATTTCAAACCAGGGCTGAACAATTATGCCAAAAATCTAAATTGCTTTTTGTTTCCTTATTTCAAAAAATATTTCAATTGCTATTTCATTTTTGATTTTCCTTTGCAGTAACCACACGTAGGTAGATGTTTCACTCCAGAGCTTAGTTATTTCCATGACCTTGGAATGCCTGCTTTTCCTGAGTGCAATGTCACAGAAATGTATTATTGTGCGGAAAAGTGCTTACTTCTGTTTGCATACTTTGATGTGTTTGCTCGCAGCAAAAGCAAACTATTCTCTCGTTTTTGTATTTTATCTAAATACAATGCATGTAGGTGGGTGTCTAGGGCAGATGTTAGCTTCTTAACTTTCCACAACTACAGTTATATTTTGGGTATTTTACACTGACATGTCAATACGCCTTACATGGTGGCAATATAACCCTTGTTACTTGCCCAAAACTTGCCTTTTAATTAAAAGTGCTTTATTTCCTTTATCTGTTTAACTTTTAATCTTTTTTTTTTTTCTTCCCAGGTGGTACCACTACGATCTGTCCCGGCATGCAGCAGAGGCACTCCTCATGTCCAATGGGGTGGATGGGAGTTACCTTCTTAGGAACAGTAACAATGGACCTGGCTGCTTTGCCCTCTCCGTAAGGTCAGTCAGACGAAATTATCTTAAACTCCTTATACAGATTGGTCTTTCAATAATGGGTTAGGTGAAAACTGCATTACTTCTCTACTTAGGGGCTACCGTCACATGTGGAGTACCTCAGGGATCAATGCTCAGTGCTTTGCTGTTAATATTTTTATACCCTATTTTTTGGAATTCCGTCTTGCCATAACCATTAAGTATGTGGCTCTAATGTTGTTTTTTATTATACTGAAAAGACACAAGTCATTAGTCAGTGGTTGCACTTAAATTTCTAGACATTCTAATTGTAATTGTTATATATATCAGCTTCATTCTTTTTTGAGTTGAATATAATGCTTATGTAGCTGGTCATTGTAATAATGTTAGATCAAAAGTTTGTTTCTTCTCATTCTGTGCGACACAGAGCAAAGGACTCAGTGAAGCATTTCCATGTGACACGCAGAGATAATGTCTACCGTTTTGGGTTTAACGAGTTCCCGAACCTTCATGACTTTCTCAGACACTTCGCCAACCAGCCTCTCCTGGGAAGTGATGCAGGTACAGTATGAACACCTGGATTTTCACAGACAGGCTAATGAATTAAATTGCTTCTATTTCCAGACTTTAAGGGTTCAAAAGAACTGACAATTTTATGCTTTTAAGGAATTTTATAAATTTTTTTTAAAGATGTAATTATATTTCTTCAGCAGACAATAAAAACAGATAAAAATAAGATAACACAAAAATATATTCACACTTACTTTTGTAGTTTTTGTTTGCTTGAACGTACCTTCATCTACAGACATTTTTATAGCGTTAGTAGTTGAACATAATGTTTCCATCTTCAAATTTTCCATTTGATCTTTAATGGATTGTATAGTCTATAGGGCTGCACAGTTGAGCCGTGGGTAGCACTGATGCCTTGCAGCAAGAAGGTTCCGGGTTTGAATCCCGGCTGCATGTAGTTTGCATGTTCTTCCTGTGCATTTGTGGGTTCTCTCCGGGTACGCTGACTTCCTCTCACAGTCCAAAAATATGACTGTTAGGTTAATTGGCTTCTTTAAATTGTCCTTAGGTCTGAGTGTGTGCATGAATGGTTGTTTGTCCTGTTTGTCTCTGTGTTGCCCTGCGATGGACTGGTGACCTGTACAGGGCGGACCCCACCTCTTGCCCATAGACTGCCGGAGATAGGCACCAGCAACCCTTGTGACCCTAACAGTGGCTACACCATTTTAAATGAGTGTCACAATTCACCTTGAAAACTAGATATATCCCAGAATACTTTGCTCGGAGAGCTGTCCTTGCAAAGCATTATGGGATTTGCTTTCACAGTGGCCCACTGTTGCTACCTGACAGCGGCGATTAACAATAACAAAGATGGCGAATGTGTAGCAAGATTTACGTGGCCAACGGGGAGCAAAAAGTAGTGATCATCTATCTATATATAGTCCCTGCTCTATATATTGATTGAGGGATCTAGGGGTTAGGGTGGACGTTCGGACACTGCCACAGTTTGTGAAACACACTTCACTTCTGGTTTCTCAGCAGTCCTGCCCAGGGTTCTGCTGTTACTGGAGGAATTTAATCCTATGTGCCACTCTCCTTCTGGATTATTTTACTGTGAAATACCATTTTTGTTGATCAGTAATCTAACACAATTAGTTATCCATCTATGCATCCATCCATTGTGTTTGGCTTACATGAGGCTGGGTCAGCAGGTACAGAAAGGGACAGTTCAGTACTTCCTCCCTTGGATTTGTCTTGGAAAATCACAACTAAATGATCATAGTCAAGGCTTGGGATGGAATAGGCCATTTCCACTTAAGTAGTACTGGATAGAGCATATTGACAGACATTTTTATTTATTTATCTTA
>NW_015151086.1:235799-247895 GCF_000732505.1 Cyprinodon variegatus | reverse complement strand
TATATATATATATATATATATATATGTATATGTGTGTATGTATGTATATGTGTATATATATATATGTGTGTGTGTAATTACAGCTCTAATTTGGTAGCTCTGTCATCTAAAGGCATGTCTCTATACTCCAGTTAACGATTATATGATTACTAAATTAGTCTGTTTATTTCAATAATCGATTAATTAGGAGCAATCTGATTAATTGTTTCAGCCCTAGTCCCTTCCTTCATTTGGATGGAGTGTACATTTATCTGTTGGTCCTCTGGGAGTATCTCAAAACTAGGGGTGCACATTTACCGTATCGATTATCTTGATAAATTTCGAGTCGTGATAACAATTTTTTAGTTATCATCTAAACAATAAATAGGCGTTGGAAGCGTAACCTGCCTTCTTTCTTGAACCAGGGACCCTCATGGTGCTGAAGAGTCCATATCCATGGCGTGTAGAAGAACCGTCCATCTATGAATCAGTGCGAGTTCACACCGCCATACAGACGGGTCGGACCAAAGATGATCTGGTGCCCACAGCTCCATCGGTATGACAAGTGCTTTTGTTTTTAACTTATTTGCGCCTTGTTTGGTTTAAGAATCCAGTAAGTTTCAGGAAGACTATTGTATTTAATTTCATGTAGAACCGTATGATTGGTAAATCTAGTCATTTACTTTTGTTGAATTTACAATAACCTTCCTCATACTAATACATCAAACCTTTCACATGGAGGATTTGAAAAAGCAGGTGTGTTTATGAGGACATTCTGTTCAGCGGAACTTCTATGTTTGCATGTTCCTCATACAGCCCATGTGGAAAGATGGAGAAGTTGTTTTCAGGCCGGTTTGTTACGATCCATGCTTCCCTCCTGAGATACTAAGCTTTAAGGCCAAGCAAATCTCCTGGAAGGAATAAATACAACATGTCTTTTGTTTTTGAAAAAATATTTATACGGACACTGGCTGTTTACCTGCATCAAGGTACAGCAAGGTTTCGAAAATCATGCTTTTAAAATAAAGTGTTCAACACCACATACACATTCGGCTAAAGAAACTGAATGTCTGCTGCTTGAAAGCAGGATATGTTTTCTTTTTTGTTTACAGAAAATTGAATTCTGGCTATTTGGAAACATTTTAGGTTACAAAGAATAATAAAATTGGTGCAGGAACTAAAGGTTGAGGGTAAAATATGTTGGTTATTTATTTGTTGAAGTTATGATAATTAAGTCCTACAGACAATCAAAACCCAAAGTGTAGTGACTCAGCAATTTAAAACATAATAGAAACGTAAATGGAAACCCATGGTGTCATATCCCAATTATTTTTACTAGAATAAGAGTCAGAAAACGCTTCACTTGACAAGAAAATTGAGTTTAATTATAGGATAGAGTGCTATACACAGAGAGGCAAATATACAGTTTACATTAATGAGGTTGGGACTGACACTTTAAATTAAACAAAAGCACTTTTGGAGAGGAAGAGCACGATGTCAGATATTTAAAAACAAACAATAACAACAATATGAAATTTGATTAAATAGCATTAAGATTTTCTGAGATTTTTGTCTGTTTTTAACCTAAGCACTGGGCAAAACTGTCTGTAAAGAAAAGGAGCCTCTAAACAGTCTCCCAGTCTGGATTGATAGGCTATGTAATTACAGGAAATACTGCTGACTCGACAGTTATCCAGAAAACTTTTATTGCTACCATCAGCAAGAATGGTTGGCCAATAAAGGTCATCGCTAAAGAAGCTGGTTGTTCCTGGATGACTGTTTTTTAAGCATATTCAAATAAAGTTAGGGGAATTCTATGTAAAACACTTTATACTTAGTTCTACCAATGTTTGTTGAGATGCTGGTTCCATTTTTTTCAAAAAGACCTCTGACCTGCCCCCACCCCCAAGATTAACCAAGCTGCTTCAATGACCATAGTGCATAGAAATGAACCTATTATTTGGAAGTTTAACATTTCTGTTGAAAAGAAAATGTTTTATTGTTCTTTTGTTTTGGTTTTTATCTGTAAGCTACATTTATCAACACTACCAAAATGGTTAAAAAATATATCCTACTCAACAAAGGAAATTACAGTTTGAAGTGGATCTTCATTCTGCAATGAATCGTCTGTTTCATTGTTATATTTTCAGTCAAACTTCATGAAAAACAAACAGAGCCTATCAAAAACCTCACAGTTATAAAGCACAGTGGTGGAAGGCTGATGCTTTGGGCTTGTTTCACAGCCAGCTACATCTAGGGGAGCTTAGAGACATTGTAGTGACTCTTAACTCCTATTTATATTATAGGTGACTAGAGTCAAATGTGAGTCCATCATTCTATAATAACAGAGATTAAATAAAAGTAAATGAGCAATAATCCACAGCTCAGCCTGATTGAAATGAGTGAATAAAACAAACATAAGAATGATGGAGGGGGGGCACAGGTGGTGAGACTGACACAGTTAGACAGAGAACAGCTACTGTGAGTTATTGTTTAGAGACGGTTCTAAGAGCCGTTTGGATAAAGAGCTGGACTTAGTGTTTTCCATGATGGCAACTAAAAGGTCAGGAAACATGGAAAGGATGATTAACGTAAAATGTATTTTTATAGAAAAGGGGTGATGAATGTGACCTTCCTATGTATGTCTTTCTATCAGGATAAACAATAATTGTACTCTACAGCAAAGTTGACAAATTGCACCCATCAGAAATCATTCATATCCTGATTAGTAATTTTTTTTTTTATATTTCCATCACTTCTGTTGTGTTTTATTTGTTGCCTTTCAACTGATGCAGTATATCATTACAGCTGGGCACTAAGGAGGGCTATCTCGTGAAACAAGGAGCATTTGTGAGGGTAAGAACTTTGGTCTCATCTCCACGTACTACACGTTGGATTATTCAGCAGTTGTCAGGAAATCTGCAATAATCAACTAACACTGTGCTTAATAGAATATTATGTTTTTTTGTAGAGCTGGAAACAAAGGTGGTTCACTCTCCACAGATATGAACTTAAGTACTTTAAAGATAAAATGGTGAGGTTCGTGGAAATTGGGCGAAATAACTTTGATAAAACAATATGTGCAAACTATTGGTTAATGTATTCCTGTTAATATGTAATCAGTTACTTATTTCCTTGTTGCAGTGTGAGGAGCCTATTCGAACGTTGGATTTAAGATCCTGTACTGCAGTCCAGTTCGACTATTCTCAGGACAAAGTCAACTGCTTCTGGTAGGTGACTTTCAAAGTTGGTAGGAATCTGTTGCAAAGTTCTTCATTCCTCAATAGATTTTACTTCTATTTGTTCACTTGTATATTAAGTGAGTCAAACAGATTATCCAGAGAAGTGACCTAATTCTTTTAAGAGTTTTTCTGCAGAGCCATTGTCATGTCTCTGTAGAATCAATTAACAAGACATGATGCAAGATATTTTATTTTTTTTTTGGGGGGGGGGGTTAACTGGAAGCCTTTACAAAACAAACTCAGATTTTTTTTTTCAGTCTACAAAAGATAGAACTGTTAGCCATCAGCTTTTACTTTGTCACCTTTATCGTTTGTTTGTTTAATCGTAAAAAAAAAAAAAATGCTCTTCTTTCAACTCTCCTCCCTGCCATGTGTTTGTCCTGGTTTCCTGTCCTCAGATCTCATCTCTTACCTTACTCCCACTTAAACCCCTAAAAACCTTTAGATAACCACAATGCAACCTAGTTTTCTGAGCTGTACTTCCCCAAAGCAAAGCAGTTTGACATTTCTGTGTTAAAAAAAAAAAAAAACAGAAGTTTGAGGCTTCAGCTGAGGAAACAAGACTACCAGCTATAGGTAATGTAATATAAATAGCTTAAGATTCAGTCCATCCAAACAGGAAGGGAAGGTTTTCATTTTTTTCTTTTGCCTTCTCACTAAGTCAGCACAATAAAAGGATCGTTTAGCATATAAATCTCATGTTGCCTTCATGTCTTATTGTAATTATGGTAAATGCCAAAGGCCAACATGAAAATTGCAAATGAATACCCACTCATGGCGTAATTTCCCCTGGAAAGCTGAGAAAATTACCTGAGTTGCCGAGACGACCTTTCAACATGGCAGAGAGCAGAGAAACAATTCTGTATAATGCATCGTTAAGCATATATATATATATATATATATATATATATATGTGTGTGTGTGTATGCATGTCTCTTCATTGAAACTTGCATCATTTTTTAAATGACCGTTATTGTTTGATTTTATCAGACGCTCGCAGTTGGTCAATGCATTTGATGCATCTTCTTCCTGTAGCAGATGAATTAGGAAGTCTATCTTGCCCAAGCAGCAGGTCGGGATAATTTTTGGATCCAACAGGTTTCTCTTTTCTACCACAACAAAAGCACTTGAACACAATCCGCTGGTAATTTTCACTTTACAAGTTGAAAATATAATCTTTATTAGACCGCATGAAGGCAGCATCAAATTAAAGGGGAAAAGTTTGACTTGAAAATAAAATCGACAACAAAAAGCCAAAACAAAAAGAGGAAGTTAATAGGATAGAAGATAAGCTGACAATTGAAAGAGGAAGAGGAGAGGATCCATACAGAACCTAAAGCAATAATTAGATAGAGGCATGAAAAAGAAGGCAGAAGTTATAAATGGACTAAATACTTCAGATAGAAACAAACTGCAGGTTTCCAATTCTGTTAATTCTTAAATGTGTTATTTTTATGTTGCAGCAAAAATTGAACACAACTGTTTCTTAAAGCTGAGTCCTTTTTAAGTAACATTGGATGTTTCTATGTTCCCCAGTCTGGTGTTTCCTGAGCGAACCTTCTACCTCTGTGCAAAATCTGGAGTTGAGGCGGACGAATGGATTAAGATCCTTCAGTGGAAACTGGTTAGTTTCATAAGACTGATTCACATTGCAGATTTAATCTGCTGTACAATTGAAAACCACAGAAAAAAAATAGCTCTTGGTTGCTGTAAAACAAACAAAAAAATAAAATAAAACTGAAAAGATTACCACCTATTGAAAAAGAAGGGAAATAAAATGTGAACTCCTTATGATTTATAAATCTCTCATATACCCCATAGAAGGGTTAGATATTTACCAATCAATAGGTTTTTCAAAGTTTTTAAAGAGATGAAGGGAAAGACCAAGATTAAGCAGAGGAGGGAAAGTTGACCATTACAACATTGCATTTGGGTCTTAAAACTAAATGCTTATGTAACATAAACCCACTTCCTCATTACTGAAATAAGATTTCCTCACTTGCTAAGTCCTTTCTTTGCTGTTTTACAAAAACAAAAGGAAATGTGAAAAAACCAGCAGAACACTTCAAACTATGACTTTTTTTTAAGCCCAGAATTCTCAAATCAGCTTCTGCTGCCTTTGTTTTTTTTCTTGCAGTCACAGATAAGAAAAGGAAGGTGACAATCATCCATGGAGACAAAGGAAAACACCTCCACCCTCTGACAGATACCACCATACCTGAAGGAATGAAGCAGATCTGGAATACGTTTCACAACAAATGATTAGTTTTCAGTAAACTGCCTTTAGGCGTCAACTCATCCAAGGATTCTGACAGTTCTCTAAAGTTTGTGGACGATGCTGTGTGAAGAGCAGCAATGCACAGAAGAAAAGCATATTTAAAAACTCAACTATGTTGAATGTAAATAATGAACTTTATATCTGACACTTAAGATGTGAATTTCTAATGCGGTCAGTTTTGAAGGACACCCTGCAGTGCAAGATGGGACAGTTGTGACAGACTTATAGCTTTTAGAAAACCCAACACTGGAGTTATAATGTTCAACAGATGATGAAAAAGATGATTGTAGCAGAGCATTACAATCAGAACCAATACAAAACATGTATCCGACTGGAAGATCGAGTAAAAACTTGTGAAATTTTGAAATGAATTAATAATAGCCATAGTGTTTGCGGTACCTCTATCGTTATTCTGACTTTTTAAAAGACAAGTTGGGATATTTCTTTCTTTTGTTTTACCTTTTATTTTTCACTGTGTGCATAATATCCACTTATTTAAACATCAATGTGATAAACTGGATGGTAAAATGGTTGAAGTGTTTTGATGTGAAACATTATTAATAATATGAAACAGGAATATTTTACTCGAATTCATCTCACAGTGTGATATTTTTAGTATTGATACCTATATTTTAACCATTTTTACAATAAATGTTATAAATTATTTCAATTATCTTTAAATATGGTACGTTTAAGTACAGCACTATAGCATAGCATAGTGTGACATTTAATAACATCTAATTATTAAGAAATGGTCTAAGGGTGGCATGATAGTAGCGTACAACATATCTGACTATGTAATATGACATTAAAAGATTAATTTTCATTGTACCAGGTAGAACAAAATGATGTCTAAGACACGAGTAGAATATTTGGCAAACATTATGAAATGTTTTAGCATAAAAAGACACCTTATATAGTGTGATGTTAGTATGATGTGCTAAAGTATGCAAAATATGAATATGGTATGGCTATGTTACTATGACACAGTATCATATAAAATATGTTTGACAAAGTAATACAGTATGACCTGTTGTAATGAAAAAAATAGTATAGTTTGACCGTTTTTTTTTAATGTATGAACATTTGAATAAAGCCTTTTTTACAATAGCAGTAGTTTTATATGGCCTATGAAACTGCTATGTTCATATGTATGGTAGTAGTACAAGTATAGATTATTGTAGCGTCACAAACCTCCAGTATAAATTGGAAGAAGACGATTACGAGTGTGACAAACATAAATGTAAAGCCGAATATAGTATAGTAATTTTTTTACAATGACAGTGCAGTGTGTTATATTGATGACAGTGAAAAATGTAAAAATATATCAGTGTAGTATGAGCAAGTTCACAGTGGAAGCATAATACGACATACATTGGGACAGCATTGTTTATGATATCTACAATATTACATCTACTATTAAATATAAAGTAGTATATTAGGACCAGTACACTATACTTAGTATACTTTAAAAGGTCTCCAACTTTTGGTCCCCTACACCATCTGACAGTAGGACAAATGTTAAACTATGACAGCTGGATATAAAATAATAACCAGTAGTGTGGGCAGTTTTACTATAACCAATGTACTGCGATAAAAGCACAGTATGACATACAGTGGTTTAACATGACACAATTATAGTATAACCAAATTTGTGAGTGAGATAATATGGCATATGTTAATATTGCATGTGATAGTTGTAGGTATTTGAAAATGTGACAGCATTGATTGACACCATGTTCTTTGAAGATTTTGAAAATACTAATTAAGTAATTAAGTTTTTGTCTCCAAGACTTTATTTTATTTTATTTTTTTACTGCAAGAGTTATATCAGGTGTGATCATGATGATCACACCTGCATTAACATATTTGGCTGTGGCTCATAATAAAGCATTAACATATATTCCGTAAAAGTTCAAAAAATATCCACTGGACTTGGTTTCCAAGATTTGAAGACATTTCGCCATCTCTCCAGGAAGCTTTCTCAATTGCAAAAGCTTCCTGGAGAGGTGGCGAAACGTCTTCAAATCTTGGAAACCAAGTCCAGTGGATATTTTTTGAACTTTTACGGAATGACTATGACCTGGATGACTGAGAATCTTGATCAGCATTAACATATATGTTAGTATAACACATGGTGTGTTACATGTTAGTGTAAATCAGTGGGGAGCATGAAAAAAGAATTTTACAAATCATAGTACATACTATTGCCAAAAGTATTCTCTCATCTGACTTAAGTCACATATGAGCTTAAGTGCCATCCCATTCCTAATACATTGGGGTTCAATATGACATTGTTCCATCCTTTGCAGCTAGAACAGCTTCATCTCTTCTAGGTTCCACACCAGAATTTACTGAGCTTGTGGGAGCGCCTCATTCTCTCACTAATGATTGTAAAAACATTCTGCATGCATAGGTGCTTGATTATACACAACCATGGCCATGGAATTGATTGGAAAATGTTATTCCAATCATTTGGAACAATGTACAAATCTGTAATTTTCTCTGGCCAGCGTTCTAATCTGACCAAGGATGACAGCCTTAGCTACATGTTCTGAAAAATGTGGGCTTTGTTGTTGATTGTTGAACTTCTTTGGGAAAACCTGGTCTGATTTGCAAAGATTACAGCATCTCACAATAAAGCTGCCAAACTCATACAAAGCTGCAGCTCTGTTTTTCAGCATTAATGACTTAATTAGATATTTTTCAAGATTGATTCTATACAAAATAAGATCATTGGCACCCTTTCAATATATTCATTTCTTCCTTAGAAAGTGAGGCAGCACTGGAGGCAACTATTGAACCTGAGCTGTTGGGACCGTTTTGATCTAGAGCCTTCTGAGTTATGAAAACCTTCAGGTTATTTAAAGTAGCAAGTATTCCTTATGATTTTCACCTCAATTTTAGATATAATAAATCTATTACAAATACTGGGATATGTATCACAACCTGTTCAGGTAGCTGTAATTTAACCTTTACTCAAGAATCTTCTTGATTTTAATGACATGATCATTTATAGATCTTAATCTAATCTTCTTTTTGGTATCCAAAATTCTTGTGTGTGACCAGTTACACCATATTGATTTTTTTAAAGAGTCCTAGTCAGGCTTTAGAGCTCATTATAGCACTGAAACAGCACTGCTGGAAGTCACTAATGATGTTGTCATGGCCTCTGATAATATACTTGTTTCCTTATTGTCATTTTAAAGCTGTGCAGTATTTGATAAAGTTTATCACAATACTCTTTTACAAAGGCTTGAACAGTTTTGCATGAATAAGGGAAATGCACTAGGCTGGTTTAAATCGCATTTAGCTCACAGATTTCTGTTTGTTAATGTAAATGATAGGAGGTGCTGCAAGAGCCAGTTTTTCTGCTGGTGGAATGATCACATAGCATGGGATTCATTTCTACTTTTATACTGATGCTACTCAGCTATACTGTATGTCTATAAAACCTCAGGAAACGAATCAATTACAAATACCAAAGGCATTTATTGATATAAAACCCTGGATTATTTTAAATCTTCTTTGTACGCATTCAGACCAGACAGAGTTCATTATCTGGACCAGAGTCATTGGAAAAACAAGCTGATAAGGAAATAAATGTTATCTGGCACTAAATTGGCCTCTAATAAAAAGTTAAAAATATCTTGGTATTATTTTTGATAAGCACTTGTTATTTAAATCTCATATTAAATAGGTTTCTCAATAACTGATCCATGGTGTAACTATTGTATGACATGCTCCCAGTGGCACATGCTGTGTTGCATTGTGACCTGTTAACATGATTAACTTTGCTACCCCAAGTGTAAACCATGCATTGTCCTCTGTCCATCTTCTTCACATTACTTCAGTTCACGGTGCTTTGCAGACAAAGAGTGAAATATACATGCATGAATACCTCAATGAAAAAAAGGGGCTAACGCACGTCGGCTGTGAGAAATCAAATCTCTTTATTTAGACTTTGACCCAACACAAGAATAATGAAACCAAGACCAACAAAGCAAGAAGTCTAATAAACTGATTCATTGCAACATTGCACAAACAGCTTAACAAAAAGATAGGAATATGGTGAGCTTGAAGTAATCTGGGGAAATCTGCTGCTAGTCAAACGCTCATGTCACCTCCACCACCTGCCTCAGATCCTCTATTAGTGGAGCCAACTCCTTCTCCAGACCCATGATGAGACCTGAGGATACAGAAATACAAAACTTTAGAGATTAGATTCTTTTTATCAGCCAAGTCAGTGGAAAGTCATCTTTGGTTCTTCTACACAAGTCAAAACCACATTACAAAAAATAACAATACAGGTACAAGAAGCTCATGACTAAAAAAAATATTTTCTAGTGCTGCACTCCTCTCTCAGGCTTTATAGCTCTTGTTAGAAAGGCTGACTGGATTAAGCATAAACAAACCCTTTTGCACATTTCAGCCAATCGCCTTCCCTGCATATGTTTACAATTCTGTGCAGCTCTTTTTTTTTTTTTTAATCTTCCACTTTGAGGTAAAAAAAAATATATAAAAATACACAGGTTGTGTCCAAACTAACCCCTAAATCCCTCAATCACTATATAAAGTGCGGACTATATAGTGGACTTCATTGCGAACTCCGGTAATTGACAGTTCGGACAGATGATCACTGCTTTTTGCTCCGTGTTGGTTACATAACTCTGCCTTCCTGTGCGGTGCCTGCGCCATCTTTGTTATCAACAGGCCGCTGTGACAATAAAACCCATGATGCTTTGTGAAGAGAGCTACCCTCGCAAACCATTCTAGTATATATCTGCTTGTCTAGTGACCATGGATGATCACTACTTTTCAAGGTGCATTGTGGGAAATTTCAAGTCCACTAATTTTTCATCCACTAGAGATTTGAACAATCATCTAACTATATAGTGCCCTATATAGTGGTTAGGGCGGACACCCGGACACAGCTACAGTTATATTGAAAATGACAACACTTTCCATTAAAAATTGACAGATTTTCTCAAAACTCTGAGCTCATTCCAAAACCCCTGAACTTCCTGATCACAAACAGTTTTGACTGATTTCTCTTATAACACATCCACATTCAACTAGACATTGAGCCTGTAATCAATGTGCGTACCTGACTTCTTGAAGCTCCTAACCACCTCAACCGGTCGGTTGAGAAATAGACAAGGACTGAACAGAACCAGATCTACTCTTTGGTCTTATCTGCATCATGCACCACTTTTCAAGCAGATGCACTTCCGCCTCATAACCACTGCTGAGGCTTTTTTTTTTTTTTTTCAAAAGAGCCTCAACATTCATGTTATCAGCACAGTTAAAAAGTTGAACATTGCCAAATTCTCTCTGCAGGGCATTTGCATACATCGAAGACATAAAAGGTTGTAACATATATCACTCATGAAAGTAAACTAAACTCCTTACAGTCATGATATTATTGGACCAAAAAGATGTTGAATTTCTAAATGTTACCTGTGTTGGCACTGCAGCTGGCGATGAAGCTGATGACCAGAGGAAGGCGATTAAACTGCACGATCTGTTCAACACAAACATTTCAGAGTATAAATTTCCACCTCCGTTAAATCCAATAGAGCTCCACTGACACACGGTCAGAGGGTCTACAGCAACTATATGATGCCATCATGTCAATATGAACAACACTGAATAAATAGAAACTTTTTGATATTATTAACTACAGGATTAGAAATTACAGAAAACCTCTGCGTCTCCACTGGTGGGAATTAATCAAATATAAATCTCTTTATTGTCCCACAATTGGGAAATTCACTCTCTGCTTACTCATCCCCTTGGGGAGCAGTGGGCTGCCATTGTGTGGCGCCTGGGGAGCAGTATGGGGTTAAGGGTCTTGCTCAGGAACCCAGACTGTGGGGTTTGAACTGGGTACTTGCAACCTTCTCAGAGTACAGTCCCACTGCTCTAACAATTAGGCCAACACTCCCAAATATTAATCTTTGAAAATAGAAAAAATAAGGGTTAAAGTCGGTGCAGAAAAATTGTAGATGATTTCATGTCAACAAAACCATAACAGAGAGGTCCAAGCATTTGTCACGGCTTAATCCTGCCAGTGAGTGATTTATGCCCTATATGGACAAAAAAATAATAAAATATAAAAAATTCTTATCTGGGTATAAGCTTTACACTTTGATTTCTTTGACAGTGTTAAGAAACAAGAATTAGCAGAACCTTCAAACAGCAATAACTCAGTAGTCTAGTTTGAGCTTGTGAGGTTTAAAGATATAGGCTAGTAAACTAGCCCCACTCGCCAGCGGCCAAAATCATTTCTGCCTGCGAGTGGTCTAGCCTCGATCAATGCCGCAGGCCCTGGAACTGGCGGGCCAATCAGCGGGCCTCTGTGTGTTTAGTCTTTTTGGATGCAAACCGGGCTGGGTTTTGAGGGCGGGATGACAAAGCTGTGCAACACTGGAGAAAGCACAACAAGGAAGATGGCCACAACTATTGAACAGTAGAATTTACTGCGGCAGCAGCAGCTTTCAATGGGGCGCTCCATTGAAAGTTAAAGCTACAGTGTGTAATTTTCAGCGACATCTAACGTCCAGACTGCAGACTGCAGCAACATGAACATCTCCC
>NW_015151086.1:216749-235251 GCF_000732505.1 Cyprinodon variegatus | reverse complement strand
AAGGCTAATCATGTTTTGGGTGTACTATTCCTTTAATATAAGCCTGGGCATACACTGTATGACATTTTCTTTCTTTTTTGTCTCGAGTTTTTGCGGCCCTAGTGGCTACTTTTTTCGACAGTAGAATGACAGGAAAGGGGTATGAGAGAGGGTAGAGACATGCTGACCTGGTAGGAGTTGTAGTAGCAGATGATGCTCTTGTTCTTTGAGAGGCCAAGCTTGCTGCCCTGATCCGTGGCAAGAGCAAAGGTGGACAAAAAGCCGGGTCTCAGGGCATGGACCGGGGCGTTATCATTGGCAACTGGAAGGACAAAGCAGCCATGTTGGAGATACAGAAACTGGTCAGTTCCCGCATTCATTCATTTTAAAATGTATGCGGGGAAAAACCTCAAACTAATTGAGTTAGAGCAATAAGTGAGAATTCATTATGTAACAGAAAGAAGTAAAAAACTGCGATGTGAAGATTTAAAGGTATCTTTTTCATTGGAATATGGCTGCTGGAGTGGTGGCAGAGAGTGGCATTTTGTTTTGGTCTACAGGTAGTATTCACAGCCCCACTTGGTGATGAAATTTCACTTATTGCTCCTTTAAAGATTTGTAGTGTAATATCTACAAAATCAAAGACGAGTCACAGGATCCTTACCTTTGATTACCGGGACTCCATCTCTATCTGTGACCACAACAGCATGAAGCCCTTCAACACTGAGGAGAACAAATGGTTGATTTAACACATCTACAGAAAACTGGAACATGGATAGCTGTGATCCTTCAACACCAACCTTTGCAGCTGTTTATAGAGGTATCTCTTTAAATCCTGTAGAAAAAAAAAAAATGCTTGATCACTTGTCGAATCTAATCAGGGTAAAAGAACTCAAAGCAGTGCTAAACATCCGGGTACAGACATTATGTTAATGATTTTAGATTACACATGCAGGAGACTTATCAATTTGTTTTGGGGTTTTTTCAGATTTAGGTGACAGTCCTCTCAGAAAATCCTGATCTAATCAATTCCTTTCATTCTACTAACAAGTTACCAGGCTTCTGTAACTACCTAAATGTACAAATATATATATTTATAAAGGCATGATTCTAGCTCTAGGAGTTTTTTTTTTTTATAGCAATGGAAAATACAATACTTTGATTAGTATCTAAAAAGAACCATTGGTGGTTAAAAGAGGTTAATATGGGATGTTTAGTGATATACTGTAAATCCCACTCATTTGTTAAAAGGGTGTCCTTAAGAAGCCATTTTTTAAAATGTGTATAATTTTTCAAGGGTAGTATTTTGAAGCTCTGATTGCTGTGGCATGCATTCAAAGTTACAGTTACCTAAGAAGGATTTCAAAGACTTACTGAAGAGTGTTATCAATTTTTTCGTTATAATAGCATCACAAAATATCATGATAAGATTTTAATTTCATATCACTCAGTTCTACTAAACAAAACCCTGACAGATCAGAGAATTAGACTCGGGTTATGATGTAGCTAAACAAGATGAATTTAAATTACCATGCCTCCTGGCTGTTTACTATAAAAGTAGACTGGCCTTGACAGCCACTATTCACATTCGCTAAAACAGATTTGTCTGTCTTTCTTTTATTTCCTTCTTCAACCATTTAAATTTTGTGAAAACCCAGATGTCAGGTAAAGGTATAGTGTTTTGAGACTCCAGCAGTAATAATATATTACATTATTATTCAAAGTGGGAAATCAAAATAAATGTTAATACCTAAAAATTACTGCGGTACACATGCACCAGTGTTTGAAAACCAGCCTTAAAATGTTTTGAACAGCGGTGGCTTGCCAATAGATGGAGCTAGGGCGCCACCCCACCCACCCAATGACCTTGATTAAGACATAAGAAAAAAATTTTTTAAATTAAATTATAAAATTAAATATTTTTGAAATAAATATATATATTTTTAGAAGAAAAAGACAAATATCTAAAGACGAGTAAAGCTTTTTTTTTTTTTTTTTTCGTTGGCTTGGTGTATTTCCGCCGGCACAAAAATATTTTTTCATTGACTCTCGTTTAAAATGTAGGTGCGCAGTAGCTTCTCTTCAATACAGATGTATATGAGAGCTCGGGGCGCACCAAAGCTATGTCCTGGGGTGACAGGAACTGTCGTCACCAGTGCAGTGCGGGTGATTGACAGGCCGAGTCGCGGAAGGCAGGGAAGCAAAAGCTGGAGGTGAAACTGTTTGGACCTAACCGGCCAAATACCAAAATTGGCTTGGCTAACTGCATGCAGCGAGGCTAACGCTTTATTCTGCAGCCTTGACTGCCTGCCTTTAGAAAAGGCAAAGAAGAATGAACAATCTGTGATTCACATGGAAAATAATATAAAATAGGACACTTTTTCTTAGTGTTTGTTAATTTGCAAAGTTGTTCTTAAATAAACACATGCTCAGAAAATAGTTTTTATAAATTGAAAAGATATAAAGCTGACTAATAGCTTTACCATGCAAAACACAGATTTACCTTTACAAAGCCTCAGAAGGGCAAGATTTATGTACAAAAAGAAAAATGTACATGCAGTTATGTTTTGTTTTCATAAATTGTTTTTATAATGTTTTTTTGTTGTTGTTGGCATTCATATAAAACACTGGTGTGATAATTTGGTATACCTTTGATTGGTTTTTGGTATACGTCTATCTTGAACTCATAGCCCCCCCGCCCCTGGAGAAAACTCCCCCAGCTGCCAATGGCTTTAAATTGCACTTTGTACAGCCTAGAATCATCAGTTCACTTAAGACAGTTGTATCATGAACATAGTGACAAATTAAATGCTGTTGCACATATCTCTAGGGGACATCATTACAATTAAAACAAGCCACTAGAAAGTTAGATCAGTAAGCAGACATTAATAATATCTAAGACGTTTAATCTACAGTGTTTAGGATAACATTTGAGGTAAATTAAGGAACATTGATAACTTTTTTAGAAAGCTTTCATTTTAACGTCTTGTCTCCTTTTCAGATGATATTTTGGTAGGAAATAATGATTTTAATGGCTTATAAGTAACTGTTAACTGAATATATTTTTCCAAGGTGCTAATTAATTGGACATTTTGATTTGACCAAGTTTCCAAACCACCAGGACACTCGTGACTGAACCTCATGATTCATGTAAACAGAAGCAAATACTTCAAAACACCATAACAAGTTATGTTATTCTTATATTATACAGATTTCAGCTTTCTTTCAGCTCTAATACGTAACATCTAATCAAATGTATTCACATTAAAGTGAGCAAAATCAGAATTGGAGTGGGGGTCAAATAATCAAAACTACTTTCTATGATATACGGTAGTTGGCATTGCAAATACAAATGAATAAACAATACTCACATCTGCCATTTTGCTTTTTTTAATCTCCCGGCTGGCAAGAAAAAAATAAACATATTTTAATAGTTGAATATTTAAACAGTGAGTAAAAAAACTCTGCCTGACCTGGTGTAGTTTTACTGTGAAATAAAACAAGCTAACATTAAAGCTAATAACCTCGTTTGACCGTTAAGTTCTGCGACCAACAGCTGCTTAGTCCGCCGGTATGTCGGTACTTTAGCACTAAAATGAGAAACCAACCAAAAAATCTAACAAAACAATGCTGTACAACATTTTACTTACCTCCTTTAACGATTTTATAACTCAGGTCTCTACATGCTAAACCAGAAGCTAAAGTCACATGACTGTAGATTGTTTCCGAGGGCGGGGCGCCGCAAGAAGATTTAGATCCTACGTAAGGTTTGACGTCTTACGCCATGTTGTGAGTGGCATATTTTCAAAAGTAGTGTTCAATATGGGGGAGAAATGTGTGCTAGTGGTAAACTGTCACATATAGACGACCATACAATGAATATCAATAGATTTGGAAATATAAAAAATAAAAAACTGCAAGTTATCTTGGAATGTTATTAGAATGGAGAAAAATTTGTGCAACTTTTTGCAGAGGAGAAAATCCATGACAAATCTTAAAACTATACAATTAGAAAGAATAGTATGTAGTGCAATTGAACAGTATTTATATGTGTTAAGATATTTCTATTATTTTTTTAACAGGAAATGAGGGCTTTTTAAACCACTCCAGCTGTAGATGTGAAGAAGCTGTTTTTGTGGCAGGAGGTTTTCGTCCTTATCTAACCAAACCATGTACTTTCATTAGTAACTAATTAGACTCTACTTGCATTGTTACCACTTCAACAAGCAGAAATAAGATCTTAAACAAGCTCAACTTTAAATAATTTTTATTTTTTTTTTATTTTTTTTTATTCCAAACTACCACTCATCATTCAGCCTTACATTCTCTAACTCCATACAGTAAAACAAGATTAAAACAAATTTAAAACTTGCTGATCTGTAGCTCTGTATAAGCTCATAGCTAAAAGGCTGAATTGCTATTAAAGTACATAGTGTTTTTTTAGTGCTATGGGGGTTGGTTGTCTTATTTTGATACAATTACACTACAGATATGCATATATTATGCATATATTTTTGGGGATTCCATCATTTTGCTGGTAGATTTCAGTCCACATGTGAGAAACAACAGTGACACTTGGAGGAGGTTGATCAGGAAGAAAGGATCCACACCTCTGAACCCAAGTGGTGCATTGTTATAAGACTTTTGTTCCATTCATGGGTTGTCCATAAAGAACAACATGTTCAAGCGTGAGGATGTCAATTGGTGCATGTAGCAGCACCTTTTGATGACAAAAAGGCATCCCCTGGACGGACCTCGTCCCATGGACGAGCTGTACCAAAAATAAATTTCCCTTTTGGGAAATTTGTTTGAATTGAATTGAACAAAATAGGCTTGACACCCTGGGCCGGAGGTCAATGATTGACTTTGGCAAAGCTCTTAATTTACTGGTCTGTCTTTATGCCCACCCACAACTATTGTCGCACACTGCATAAAAACCCACATGCAGGCTATAGGTTATAGAGGGAATATTAAAGCTCCATTAGTTTCTCAGTTAATATGTTGTTGTCTTATTCATATTTACATCACATTTCCACAGTGACAGTACAACTAAACATTGCTATTGCTTTAGGAAACCGATCCAGTCTACACAGTGCTTCTATAGCCAAAGGCAAATTTATAGGCCTTTTGATTAAAATGCAAGAATTTCTGAGACAGATAACAAAATAAAATATGCTGTGTTCAACTGCATAATTAACATCCATAAAAAAAACTGTGGTTAAATGACAACATACTGCCCATGACCCTACAATAAGTTATGATTGACAAGGCTCAATATGAACACACTTTTTACACTTTTTAGCCTCTAGAGGGAAGAATCTCCTCACTGTCAGGAGCACCACAGATATAACACACACACACACATATATATATATGAAATAATGATTTGTCTATTTTTTCTTTTTTTGTATTACTTAACTGCTAGTTGAAGCTGGTCATTACCCCAGAGCCCAAATAAAGGACACCTCGACCAGACATTAAAACAAATAATATTGATACCCACAAAATAAACAGTTAGATCTGACCAGCTGATATCCTGACACAGCGACATTTCTGTTTTTTTGGGTGTTTGCTGTCTGTCTGTTCGCCCAGACTGGTCGATATACCCTGTAATACTCCCTGCCAAGGTGCATGAGACACTTCTTTACTCACTTTGCTTTAGGAAAATTCTATATTGTGGTTAATGTTTCACAGACACAATTGAAACTCAGGTATTTCCTTCCTGTTTTAATATGCTAATTGTTGTTTTTTTATGGTAATATCCCACTGTACAACATATACAGATTGTTTCTGCACATACACTACCAACATGTAAAATAAATGAGCAGCTCTTACACCGTCTGATAGTTAAAAAACTTCAGAGTTTACACTACTGTTTAAAGTCTAAAAGAGGAACTTGTCCCCACTCCAAAGTCCAGCGTGTTTGGGTGAACCTCCACACTGCTTATCATATGATAGTCCAATAAAAAATAGAACTAACATCATACAACAAGGAAAGAAAGCTCAACCAGAAAGGTGCAAAACGCTGCTGCAAAGTCTTGAAAAATGAACAAAAAAAATGGTATTATACTAACATTGCTAAAGTAACTGCACACTGATACAATATTTACTCATAAATTGTTATACTTTCATTTTGATTCGTGTTATTAGCATTTGTACATATTCGATATACTGTTTACAAAAAACAAAATATTTTTAAGTCATATTTAGTGAATAGCTATTTACTAAAGTTAATTTCTTTATGGGAATGTAGCACCCTTATAATTTCAGTGTAACTACAGCTGTAGCTAAGAGATACACCGCTAAGAAGCTAAGATAGTGCAAGCATACTTGCAGGCATTAACAATTTAACCTGTGGTTACCGAAACATTGCATCAGTAGGAAGGGACGAAGGGGAAACAAAACCCAGAGTTTTATTAATATGAAGAAGAAAACAAAAAACAGTACTGTAGACCTTACTACCCCAGACTAGATAGAGACTGTTTTGTATTTTATATATATATATAAATTGCTCCATTCAGTTTCATGTTGTTTAAATTAGCCTGTGTCAGTAAGCCCAATCATTTAAAAAAATTATATAAAACACAAAACCAGAAATAAAATGTCTCTCTGCAAAACACTGACACAGATGAGAAGACTAGCATCCTAAATGACAACAAAAGACACAAGAAAGTCGGCTTCTCAGGCAGCTTAATCCTCCAATATGTGTGGCTCATACATTTACTGATTAAACCCTCCATTGAGATTTTTATCAACTAATGTGTTGATGTTCTGGCAGTATTTTTCCTCGACCGTTTTATTCAAGTTTTTATGCAAGCAGTTTTATTGCTTATTTGTTTATGTCCTTTTACACCGCCAACCTTGACAACCTTCATTATTTCAAAATCTGCTTCAATTTTTGAAACCCAGTGTAATAACTGTGTGGTTAGTTGTTAGATGGCCAAAAACGTATGCAACAATAACAAAAGATAAATATAATTACACAATGGATAATCTTGAATGGTAAACTGTGGCTAAAAAGGTAGAGGTCAACCACTCGGAAACTAGTGGGAAAGAAATTTGTGTCCTTGAACAAGACACTTCACCCTCCATGCCTGCTGATGGCTGTCAGAGAGCCCCATAGATCCAATTATGTGCCAGCCTTATTTGTGTCGTTCCACTGGGCAGCTTACACCATCATTACAAATTTGGAAACCTCAGACTTGATAAAAGATATACAAGTACAGGCCAGTTTATTACAGTTTAGTATGTAGGCTTCTAGGAATTGCAGGTTGAAATGAGAGGTAGATTTGTGTTACAACTTTTAATCTATCTGACCTCCCACCAAATATTGGTGCTTCTCTTTTTGATTCTAAGGCCATGACACCCCATATAGGGTATGTCATGTTCCCTGATTAGACTATGATAGACTGACACCATATTTTTATTACTTGATACCAATCATTGATACATCTCCCATCACTCAATAACAAGGCAGTAAGGTTCTGATTCCATCAGCTCAAGTGCAGGTAAAAGTCCTTCTTTTGAGACAACAAAATCAAATCATTATAACAAAAATTAGACTAGAGGTTCCTAAATCAGACAGCTTCACCTTCATGATTGTACATTGAGATCCAACCCACAAACACTTCAAACATACTTACTTATTTTTTGATTTAATCAAAAAAATACATCTAACAGATATCACTACACCATGGCCCTTTGTCTAAGAGTGATGTGGTCCTACTTTCATTGCCACTACTTTCCTTACCTGGTAAGGCATGTGTTGAACTGGACTCCTGGCATGCCACCGTCTATTGCAGAAATAAATTAGTTGCAGATCCTTTAAGTCTTTTAAGGTGCTTTTTAGGTGTATCTTCCATGGTTTGAAGAAGTCAGGTACCGTATTTTCACGACCATAAGGCACACCGTACTAATAGGCGCACTCTCAGTTATGTGTCCCATTTCTGTATTTAACACACACATAAGGCGCACCGGACTATAGGGCGCGTTTTTTATATACAGGTACATGTCCTCTACTACCTTTAAATACCTCTACTGCATATTTAAAAATACAGCGGGGGCAAAACTGAGTATGACTGTGCTTTATTCATGTATTTATTACAAAGTATTAATCAAACCTGGGAGCTGGCCGTGAGACAGACACATCTCAGATGACACAGCGCTGTGATCACTCCTAAATTAACTTAAAATCCTGAAATCTGCCGACAGAATATGTCCGCTTTTATTACCGGTATCCTGGTGCCTGCAGTTTAAATTATTTAGATGAAAAACACCTGCCAGCCACCGTGGTGAACCCAGAGGCTGCCCAGCCTAGAGGCTGCTGATGAAGGGATTTCTACTGTCGGTGCACCGCTGGTATGTGGGGGTCTGAGCGCCTCCGACAGAAATAGATAATCTGGATGAACTGACTGCAATTATTAAGTTTTCAGGTGGACTTTCTCACTTAAAAACATATTAAAACTACTTTATTCCCCCTGATCACAGTAAATATAGCTGCAAGATTTAGATTATTTAGATGAAAAACACCTGCCAGCCGCCGCGGTGAACCCTGCCCAGAGTCTGCTTTTGAATTAAGTTTTCAGGTAGAAAAATAGAGCGAGAGCAAAACTGAGTATGATTGTGCTTTATTCATGTATTTATTACAAAGTATTAATCGAACCCATCAAAGTCATCATCCACTGTTTCTGAATTAAACAGCTGCGCTAAATCAGACATGCCAATTTCCCCTTCTTCGCTGTCAGAGTCACTTTCCGTGCAGCGCGGCTCCTCGGAAATAATGCTGGCTTTTGCGAAAGCTTGAACAACATTTGATTCACCTTTTTTTTTCACATCGGCTGTGAGATGGGCACGCAGCGATGGTGATGCGTGGAAAAAACCACCTGGTCTCCTCACATACACCTGCCTCAGCCATGCTTTCATCATCTCCTCATCCATCCAGCCTTTTTCATTTGTGTTAATATCATATGTCATCAGAGCGCTGTGTCTGTCTCGCTGTCAGCTCCCAGATCAGCTTCTCTGATTGGTTGATGCGGCGCGTCCAGCAGCAAAACTTCAATTTTTCCATCTCGAGCAGCAGCGCGTTGGCGGTGCGTCAGATGCTTAAACGCTCCCGACGCACTGCGCCTGCTGCTCAAAACGCGCTGCAGGACCTTTTGCTGCGCCTATACGCGCGTCAACCATTGACTTTGCATGTAAACTCGCTGCTTCTGCTGCACATGCTGGGTCCGGTTCACACCGATGTCGAGCGGTTGAACAGCGAGCACAGCGTTAATTTGTTTCCCCATGTTTTTCACATCAGCTGTGAGATGGGCACGCATGGAGTTACATATTGACAGCGATGGTGATGAGTGGAAAAAAAACACCTTTTCTCCTTACATTCAGCCACTCTTTCATCATCTCCTCAATGAGGTGGTCTCAAAAGTCGCAGTTACAACACACATAGGGCGCACCGCACCAAAGGGCGCACCGCACATTTTGAGGGAAAAAAAAGACGTTTAAGTGCGCCTTATAATACGGTAAATCCCAAAAGTAATGGATTGTATTCACATCAGGTAATTTGGAGTCCAAGCCAGCTACTCAAATGCGCCTAAAGCTCCCCAAATCATCCTGGAATAATTCCAAAAAAGTTAAAAAACAAACCACTGGACTTTGTTTTTCAAGTTTGAAAATGTTTTGCTTCCCATCCAGGAAGCTTTTTCAATTCAAAATGTCAGAATTAGCATTGAGTTCGAGGCTTTATATAGTGCACCAAAACAAAGCATTGTTTTGGCTTAGAAGACCTTATGGACAAAGGACATTCTTTTGAGGACCAGAATGTTCACATTTCGACAAAGAAGACAGGTGGTTTGAAAAAGGTGTGAAGGAAGCCATCTATACTAAGAGTGAATAACTAACCTTATACAGAGGTGGCGGACTCAGGTTCCAGCTCTCAAAATCCTAAAACGCAGTGATAGAGTTGATTCCTCCCCGCTATCATAATCTTCATCGCCAGGCAGGGGATCAAGACATTGCCTGGTCAGCCAGGCCAACAATGTCCCTAACGACTCCCCTTGTCAGAGGCATAGACCATTATCGGGTTTTGCAGGCTAGCAAAGACCTCAATGATTCCCCATTAAAAAGACATGGACATGTTCTTCTGGTTCAATTTGCATGTTTTCTAAGCCAAAAGAAGGCTTTGTTGGGCTACTCTATAAAGCTTGGAACCCAACGCTAATTCTGACATTTGAATTGAAAAAGCGAAACATTTTCAAACTTGAAAAACAAAGTCCAGTGTTTTTTTTATTTTATTTTTTTACCTTTGACTGAGAATCTTCACCAGAATCATAGAATCATCTTTTCTGTGTGAAAAAGATTGCTATTCTGCTGTTAAAGGGCCACATCCAGCATGAATAACAATTCCATAAAAGCATGTTCTTGATCTACATCCACATGAAGGGCATAATATTGTCCAACTCACCACACTACCTCTGCTGGCTTCACTGCTTTTGTAACTGCATTTTGTTGCTATATGTGTGTGACCTTGATACAGTAGTCGCGTGCATAAACATGGTTGTTTAGCTAATTGGTCTTTCAGAACTATCCTTAGGTATAGATGTAATTGTGCCTGCATGGTTGTTTATTCAGTTATATTTCCATCACTGTTATATGGGTCACATGGAATATGGATAAACTTGCTCAAATCCTTATATTTGCTCATTTGGTTATACTTCTAGCACACCAAGTTTGAGGAGAAAAAAGCATTGTACTGCTTAAATGTTACCCAGCCTCAAACAGGTGCCTTGATTGGGAATTAATGTGTGTGTATTTTTAAGTCCCTAAATCCTTACTTTTTTTAACCTTTAAATAAAAAAAAAATTGCAATCCAAACACCAGATGTACAATTCTGATGGATCACGAATGCAGATTTACTATGAAGAGGGACCATCACTAATTGTACTTCATTGTGTTCACCAGTTCACCCAGTCATGAAGTATGTGCTGTAGACTCTTTGCCAGTGACAAAGAGTCTACAGAGGGCAAAATGCAGCCAAACACACAGTCAGTGTTGTGTGAATGAACTCTTCAAATCCGGCCACAGTCTTTCGTAACATTATATAAGGTTATACCACCGACACAGACTTACTCATTGTTACATATTTGCCAAGCAGTCCTGTAATAAAGTTCAAAGCACAGTGCCACGGTTATTGATTTCTTCCCGACAAAGCACAGTCGCTTTATTCGGTGTCTGGTCAAACAGCAGAAAAAAAATAACCAAATGTACAGTGTACAGAAAAACAATTATGTTTGATGTCTCTAAGGAATGAAACATTAACCTTGTTTTTTTCATAATATCTGGGTCAGTTAATTGTTGGGTTTTGGCATACCAAAAATCATACTAAGATATTCCTTTAAGCTAAAGTTAAAAATGACCAAAGAGTCCACACAATAAACCTTTTTATTCAGTAATAACTTTAGCTACCATCCCATAACCGCAGCCATCAGGTGCAATGTTTTTGTTATCCCAAGAGAAATTCGTAGTGTTTCTCATATGGGGATGTGTATAACAAGTTAATAATACAAAGTCCCTTTTCCGGGAAGTAACAGTATTTTCCTGTCTTGCAAATTCAGTTTAAGTGAATTTATGATTTCTCTCTGGCTCTGCGTTCTTTCTCCTGCCTAAAAGATGTATATTTGAGTAGTTGGTCTTTTTAGATTATGACTACATATAGAGTTGTGTGGATGCATAAATGTTTGTTTTCCCTGTGATGGACTGGCTCCTTGTTCAGGATAGGCCATCATATCCAGAGTTGTATGCTTTGTTGCTCAGTGTATGTTTCACCATGTGCGCTTCTTTATACTTTTTCTCGCTGGAGGGTGTAACTGGCAGGTGTGTTCCCACAGCTGCAGCATAGCAGGAGGGGGGTTAAAAAAGAGAGCAGACGCCCTAAGGCAGATGCCAGATTGTCTTGTCTTCATCACATGCATGGTAAACAGGCCTTCATTGTGTTGTTGATCTCCTTGACGTTCTGTCACTTACCTTTGTTTTGTTTTTTTTGTAAGATTTGATTCTCTTGTTCATACTGTACTCCCCTCACCCAAGATGTTCAACAATCACCAAACAGAAAGAAACAACAAAGGAAACCATAATCTAGCCATTACACACTAGTACCTGCCAACCTCACATTGTGGACTTCCTCTTCCTGTTATTGCCTCCAAAAGTAAAAATCTCTCCCCATTCACTAAAACATTTTTTATGAGCATTTCCAAATCCTTCGTAAGCTCACCTCCTCAGAGCTGATCTGGAAAAACACTGCAGCCCTTGAAGGAAACAGGTAACCTCAAAGAAATTAGATGTGTTTCTATCAACCTTTTTTTGTGTACATTTTATGTACATTAGAAGAGCTTGATGAAGACAGCAAAAATAGAATCAACTTGCTAAATTTTGCAAAAGTATATTTCTTGTTTTAGATAGTTTTTTTTTTTTTAGATTTTTCAAAAGATAGTAAATGCACTAAAGAGAAGAGGACAAAAAATGTGTTGAATAAGTTCTGATGAGGAGCACCTTACCTCACATACTGTATAGGAGCTGCTAAAAACATACAACATAAGTTTAGCTTATGCCCAATAAAGTCTTGGAGTCTCAATGAACAAATCTATAGTAAAGCTGTACATACCCCCATATCTGAAAATGGTGTAAGCAAACGATAATTCAGATTTATGAAACTATGCACACGCACAAAACAAGCACATTTCCTTTATAAATCAGACTTAGCCCACAAGGCCCCACCTCATGTTCGGCCCTTTACAAACCCAAATCCAACCATAAATGGGTCATGCAAAACACTGCATGAATGTCTAGTGTATTTAAATGAGCATGCTAATCAATTTTATTTCATGATTACCTATTGTCACTACAGGCGAAAGAGCAAAAAGAAACACAGTATAACACTTCACAGTATAATGCAGTGTTATGAATGGCAATGGAGTCTAATATATGGACTGATCATTCCAAAAAAGTTAAAAAACAATCCACTGGACTTCGGTTCCAAGTTTGAAGATGTTTCCCTTCCAATCCAAAAGCTTTCTCGATTCAAAATGTCAGGACTTGCATTGAGTTCGAGGTTTTATACAATAGCTCATCAAAGCCTTGTTTTTGTTTAGAAAACATGCAAATTGAAACGGATGAACTTGCTGTATTATTACAGCTTTATGGATAAATTGGGTTTGGGTTGGGTTCGTTGGGGGGGGGGGTATAAATTCAAAATATAGTGTAGTTTACCCTCGTCTAAATTCTTAAATGCATGATGAGCAAATAATAAGGTCCATACTCTTTTAAGCATTGTTGCAGAGGAGGACATTTGGCAGGCGTTTGAGTCTGATTGCATCTATGCACCGATTGCAGTCAAACAGGCAAATAAACATTCTGCACACCAAAAAGCAGGTCCTGGACAAGTTCAATAAAATGAAGCCGGACTACAAGAGGCTGAAGGAGCACTGCAGTTGTGCAGATCAGACCATCGGACAAAATGCTGGTATGACTAGCTGGACGCAATTCTGTGACCGTTCATGCTGACACAGGCCAGCATGAATGGTCACCTGAGCCACAAAAGACTCTTCGGTGTCGGTGATGGAGGCTGTTAGCCAAGAAGAGCTCTCGGATATGAACTGTAGTCGGAGTACATAGCCTGTTCTTACATGTTTTTATTATATCTTGCAGCAGGAGGGAAAGTTCCTCCCTAAACACTTTTGTGTGCACACACAGTTTGTTACAGTGTTCATGATTGCGATCCAATATGAGGTGTTGTTTATCTTTGAGTTTTTTGGCTGCCGCATTACTGTGTTGATTGGCATGACTGTCCCGGGGCCTTTAAAGTAATGGAAAAGGAACATGACAAATTAGTATTTTTCATTTAGTATTACTATTAGTCAGGTAATAAAAAGCCCGGGGCTTTCAGTGGAAAAGGGGTTATTGTTATGGTTTACCAGTGCCAGCAAAAACTACACTTTGATATTGGATTCCTATAATTATGTTGATCCGTGATTAATGTTTTATATAAAGGGAAATTGAAAGTATAAGAGGATCTATCAATCTATCTTTATTTTTTTCTCACCATCTGTGCCGCCTTTTCACATATTATCAAAAACGTGGATTTGCAGAGTTGTCGTGAGTGCATGTTTCTACACCAAATTTGTTTTACTACATGACAAGCAATGGAGAGTGCATGGTAAATGACATATGCAAGTCTCAGGGCTCACTTTGTGCATATGCAAGCTTGATTAATCAGATCCCAGGTCCTTTCTAGTCGACTCCATTTTGAGGAAGCTGCCAGTTACTTGTTCCTTTTGCTCTGCTTAGCTTTGTAATCCACTGTTGCTGTTTTTCTTTTTTTAAATCCAATTTCACTATGTAAGACAGGAGCCCTTAGGACTGAATTGGAATTTAGAGATTTGCATGGCTTACACAAATCTAGAAGGGGCAGATATTATTTGTAGTTTATACATTTTATTAAAGTATCAGTTGTTGCCTTGGGGTCAAGTTGTTCAGTAGGATGTGTTCTTACAGCAGTAAGGTTTATTTGGTTATAGATTCAACCTCAAAACATTATTCCATAGTGAAAGTGTGAGGAAAATCAATACAACGTTTTCTTTTGGTGTGCTTTAAGTAAAAAAAAAGAATCACAATAGCTATATATAGTATATTTTTTTTAGCCATTTTTATGCTGACAAGTGGTGTATAATTTGTAGCAAAGTTGTACACATCAATACATCAGGGGGATTCTGAAAGTTACAATGCTCTTTAAAATTATTCTGAAAATTAGACAGATATGTACCGATATTAGAACATTCAATTTGTATCTTTAAATGTTTAAGTACTTTTAAATGCATGTACTTTTGAATACTTAAGCATTTTCAAAAGGGAGTACTTGAGTATAAGTTGTAACCTGTAACCTGTAATTGTAGTGTATAGAATTTGACTATGAGTATTTTTGTACTTTTACTCAAGCACTACTTTTGATAACTTCATCCACCACTGTATAGCGCTATGCTCTGCAGAAATAAATGATTAACCCATTAACTGATCTTTGGGGAGACATCATCTGATAGTAAGTACCTCAAACAGGTCTTCTTTGAGTGTGGTTACTGGCATATGATATGTTTACTTTGTACACATTCGACTTTGGTTTAGCGATTGATGTTAATCGATTCTCTGAATAAATGCTCTTCTTAGAAATTGAGGTATACTTGGAAATGAGCATTTGCTGACATATAAAACATTCTTTTGTTTCATCTCAACTTGTTATACAAATTAGTTGAAGTTGAGTCAGGTTATGTTGCACAATACTTAGTATCATCTATTGCAAGTCACAAATACCCACTTGAGTGTGCGCATTGCAAGAAAATCTTAAACAAGTTCAATTAAACTTTAAAATGGAAATAAACATAGAAAGGAGAACACACACACACAAAAACAAAGTTTTAGGTTAATTTTGTGTACCATTAACAACATAATAAAGATTGTAATAATGTTACAAATGTGTTGCCCACCCATAAAGAATTAAGCTGGAATACGCTGAAGGAAAATGTTGAATCATCAGTGTGTTAATGTAGAGTTGGCCCCATGTCATGAGCAGGGAGGGTTTGGAGTCGTTTGATCAGTGACCTACTCTTCCTCAGTCCCCACTCGAGGTTCTGGTTCCAATTTTTTGAAAGAGTTTATTGAAGCAAAGCTTATCAGATGGCACAGGGTGGTGGAGGGTCTACAAAAACAGAAAAACAAAGTCCATTCATTTTCATTTTGGACAAGGCCAGTGTTGGTCCTCCAGTCTTTTTTTTATTGTTGAAGTGCAAACATTAATTAGTCTTCCAGTCAACCCCGTCACCTTTGATGGTTATTGGTTTGGCCACAATTTATGTTTATTTGAATTAATACAGCATTTCTTAAAGAAAACCTAAAGACATGTAGATTTCTTCTTAGCAGTGATATGGAGAAATACATTTGAAGTCATTTCTATACAGTTCTAACTGGACTGCTATGATACTCAATCCAACATACAGAACTGCAAAACCTCTCAATCTTCAATACAGCTACACAGGCAAGGGATTACTTTGATAAACCTATGACAAGCTCTGCAAATGAAAATGTCAGCCATGTCAGAAGGCATTATTACCATGTTTGGTTTGGTAAAATCTGGAATGGACCATCAATTGGAAGAAACAGCATGTTTGAGCATTTTTCTGTATGTTGAGAATTTTCATGGTATGAGGTTGTATCAATGTCCTTGGAAAACAATTATTTTCATTTTGTTAAAAGGTGGCATTAATTAAGAAAAAAACATAGGAGATGCTAGAGCAACATACTTTGTCTTTAATTAGATAAAATCCTATTAAGTGTATTTATATAGGGAAAATTTACAACACGTCATCTCAAGGCACTTTTCAGAGACAATTCAACCAGATCATACTGTCAGATTTGTTAAAAGTTTTCTATATAAGGAAAACCAGCTGATAGCATCAACTAATTGATTTGACAGCAGTCCTTCACACCAAGCATGCTTGTACACAGTAAATGTTGCAGTGTTAAAGTAACACTCAAGAGTACATTTGGTCTCACTCTGAATTAGTGTGGGACCAATTGTACTCTCAAAGTGTTACTTTAACACTCAAAGGGCCGGATCTATCAAAGGTTTGCGTGTATAAAAACGTGAGCTATTTCACTGTGCACGCTAAAAAATGTACAAACTGATCTATCAACAGCGTGCTAAAAGGATTTGGTCTTTAAAACGTGCTAAATAGCGCCCCTTATCCATTTAGTACTTTTTCTGCAATGAATATGCAATATGGGGCGTTTACACGCAAAAGTGCGTCTTGTGGGAGGAGAACATGTAAATATATTAATTTAGCACTCGCAAAGTGATTTATTAAACCTGAAAGCAATTTTGCTAACGGTATCTGACTCTATATTTAACACGTTTCAAATGCAAATGGTCTGTATGCGTAATTGCGCACACATGGCAGCGGTTATTGTCGCAAGAAGGAGACATCGAAATGAAGCAAGGAGACGCAGAGAACGCATTTTTTCACTCCGTGTGAATATTTTTGGAATGAACGAGGAAACGATCATCAAAACATATCGTTTATCCAGCATTGCCATTTTGGAGCTGTTGGGGGAACTCCGAATGGATTTGGAGCCAGCCACAAGGAGGACCCATGCAATACCAGATATCACAAAACTCCTTGCAACATTGCACTTTTTTGCATCTGGGATCTCCCAATCTCGTTTTTCAGAAGTGCTGTCTGACGTTCTAAATGCCATGTCGTCCTGACGCCCTAACGGAGAAACCAGACCTCCCCTCTGCGCCTGTGGAGCAACATGCCAATGCTGCGGGGATGCGTACGCGCAGTAATCTCATCCACAGTCACTTCTTGTGAGCCATTTGGTATGTGCATTTTTCTACAGGCCAATACAAAACACCAGTTTTTTGTTTTTTTTTACTGCAGTGAAGTAGAATATATATATATATATATATCACTGTAAGATTTAAATTTCTTAATGCACTACTTTGTACAAACACGCCATGCCGCAAACCACAAAACGCGCAAAACCATCATTTAAATAGGGCGTCTCCAACAGTTTTGCACCTGCCACCAGTTACGCAATCACTCTTGTTAAATCACCCGCAAACCATGGTTCAGCCCCTCGCGCAAAATTCCAGTTTGCGAGCGCATAATAGTGCACACAAAATTGGATCTTGATAAATCCGGCCCAAAGTGTTACTTCAACACTGCAACATTTATTGTGAAGCAACAGTTGAGAGGAAAACTCCCTTTTAACAGGAAGAACCAGGCTCAGTATGAGCGGCCATATGCTAAGCTCGACTGGGGTTCAAAGAGAAGCAGACATGGAGGGTGTATATTGAATGTCTCCAATGGAGGTAGTTAAAAAGCAAACAGGAAAGACACAGCTTGGCAGAAAAGCTCCCATTTTAGAGAATGAAAAAAAAAAAAACACATCAAGTTAGTCACATTAAGAGAAACAGTACAACACTGAAAAACAGGCCAAGCTCAAGCATCTATACACAAAGGTGTTAATGATAGCAGCTAGCTGAAATTTCTCTCCAGGATGATGTCACAGCCAAACAGGAACAGACCAGATGAAGCTACTATGATGAGAAAAATCACAGAGAGCATAAAGTTAGAGGTTGAATTAACAAATACTGCAGAATGGGAGAATAGAGATGGAATGAAGCAGAATGATGAAAAGGGATCCCTATGTCTTCCAGCAGTCTAAGCCTATGGGAGCATAACTACAGAGATAGCTCAGGATAACCTGAGCCACTGTAACTATAACCTAGAGCCTTAAAAGTAGACAGGGTTTCTGTCCCACAGACAGTGGCACGGGAAGGGGGGTGCTGTGGGGGCTGCAGCCTCCCTCGTCATAGCATCAGCCCCCCATGGTGGGGGGCTGTGGAGTAACATAATATTGTACTTAAAAACATGAAATTATTTATGTATTTATTTTTTAAAAGACTGTGTTTGACATG
>NW_015151086.1:212979-216297 GCF_000732505.1 Cyprinodon variegatus | reverse complement strand
GTTTTAATTCCCCTATACGCTAGAATAAGGCTGCATATCACTAAATATTATGTCTGTGTTAAGCTATTTAGTGATAAAATATGAAATTTGTTATTTTTTTTTTGTGTGTGTGTTTTTTGTTTCAGATATGAAATCATTCCCCATATCCATAGTCGAATGGACTTTCAAGACATTCAGTGCTCAGTTTAGGCCATATTTAGGCCATGTTTTATTCAAGTATTCCTGATCCTGTTGATTGGGAGCTGTTGTTTGTTTCGAATGATTAAAAGAGAAGAAATAAAGTTTAAATTGTTCATGCTTTGTTCCAATGCATTTTAAATGGCAGTTTTCGGCGACAAATGTAGGCCTACAATATTATGTTAAAAACGTCAGCCACAGCCCTCAACATAATGACGTCATGTTTTTTCCAACCCAGCCATCAGCCCCCCTCGCTTGAAACAGCTTCCAGCGCGCCTGCCCACAGATTAAAACTGGTAGTTGGTTCCATAGGAGAGGAGCCTGATAACTTAAAGATCTGCCACCCATTCTTCTGTACACACCTTTTTCTTCTCGACTATTGAGCCGATGTAACGAGTACATTTCTGCACTGTGAGTTCAGTAAAGTCAATTAATTAATCAAGATGGAGCTTGGCCATTTAAGACTTTATGTGTGAGAAGAATGATTTAATTATTTTTTTGGGATTTAACAGGAAACCAATGAAGAAAATCCAGGAAAGGAGGCGATATGATCTCTCTTTTTATCTTTGTCTGCATTCAGGAGCTGAAAGTCAAGAGTCATCTCAGCTTTTATGTCTTATGTCAAGACATGCCTGGAATCTATGTAATGGGTTAGTTTCATCTGAATTCTATGATATCTCATTCTAAGAAATGAGACATAATTTCATTATCTCATTGATAATGGTTTAAACTATGTTTTTCCTTTTTTGTACATAGTAACTTAGTTTTGTTGCGTTTCCCTAGTATCGTTAAGAGACTTTAACTGGAAAATATTAAGCTTAATGATTTTTATTATAAAATTGTATGTTTTGAAGGGAAGTTGAGGTGAATTTAGTCCATATATGTTTAGAATTATCAGTTCTGATTTGAGTTCAGTTAACACTTTTTTTATGTTTCTAACACACAGCTAGAAGGGTGTGTGTTCACAAACAATGTATGACAGGCTGACCATTGTTTTATTAAATAAACTATTATGGTCGATACATACTGTATATTAAAGTTGCACATCAACATTAAAAATTGAAAGGCTAGGACGAAATTACTGGGAATAAAAGTTAAATGCTAACTGAAAAATAGTTAAGAATATTCTTAAATGAAAACACAAAATAATATAAATCTGAGAATAAATGAAAAGTTTTAAGTAAAAAACCAAAATAGAACAGGGCAGACATGACATCTACAGATCCAACGAGTCCTAATTTCCTTGGGAAAGTAAAAAAATATGTTTTAGACCAGAAAAACATTTGGTCAAATGTATTTTAAGGATAAGTTCTGTGTGCTGTGGATGTTAGTCAGTGGCCTCTTATTAGAGCAGGGTGTAATAAACGGAAATGTATCCTCTTGTCTGGGTCACTGAGTGCATTTCCCTTTATTCAAGGAATTTTAGGTCTGCTGATCATATTTACTTTGGCGAGTCTGCCTGTACTTACCAAGCATCCGAGACAGGGCCAGCAGACTTTGTTTAGCGATTTGGTGATTATTCGAAAGTCACAGGCTGTTCCTCGGATAAACGCAGGGAGTGTTTTTTTTATTACTACAATGAGTGTAATTGTGGTAAAAATTATACCACCGAGAAAAACAGCTAAATTAACCAATGTCTAAAATTTCATGGCTCTCTTTTGGGGAAATTTATTGTTTTGCCAAACTATACATACCCCTGTGATAAAATGTAATAAGGTTCAAACAGCACAGTTTACTTCTGGGTTAGATGTACAAAAACAGCTCAAAAGGAAATCTTTATCAGCAAAGCAAATGTAATTCTGCAAACTGTGCATTTTGTGGTTACAAAAAAATAAAAATAAGCTTTTAAAAATATAAAGATTTTTTTCAAGCTACCCTTTTTTATCAACTAAGACTTGGAAGATGTTTTGAACACATTGAAACCTACTGCATTGTGGACAAAATCTGCAGCTAACAAGAAGTTTGCAGAATAACAAATCTAGGAATCACAGGTATATAATAAATGCTTATTTAATTTGAACATCACAATATTCAGGTAGGTAATAGTCCAGGGGAACCCAAACAGAGGTTTCCAGCTGAATATATTAGACAAAAGATGCTAGCATCTTTCAGAAAAACCCTTGCAAGTCAAGGTTAGGGTGTATGTTAAATGTCTCCAAGGGAGGTAGTTAAAAAGCAGAGTCTGCATCAATATGAGAAGAGAGGTTAAGGGATAGTGCTGTGGTCTCTCATGAAGTCAAGACAACCCAAAGTACTTGGTCCAACATGACATGCACAATTCAAAGCCTTATTAGTGTGACTTTTCTTTTAATCATTAACAAAAGTGTTACTCCCGTCACATGACTGTAAAAGGATGAGTGTATTAGCTACAATCGGAGGTACAGTAGGGAGTAACTAGTAGCATATACTCATTGAGAACTACTTAAAGAACTTAGACAAAAATATGTACTTACAGTATAGGTATAATTCTATTGCTGCATACTTTTTACTTCTGCTGTTATGAGGTGCAGATACTCCTTCTTGAGTAATCTGGCCACTTTACCCACTGCAGGAAACTTTACAGAATAAAGAACAAACACCTTTCAACCTAAAATACATACATTTTCTTATAGGTACACAAGCTTGGATAATTTAACGTTAATTTTATCTGCTGAGCCTACTAGGACATGGAAGTCAAGGTAATATATGGTGAAATATATATATATTTTTACTGCCGTTAGTTTATACCAGTAGGTGATGGTTTGCAGTTTTTTGACCTATGTGCAGAATCACAGAACCAGTGAATTTAAATGTTTTATTATAAAGCAACAGGAATCTGGAAGCGGAGAGCTGCAGGAAGTCAGTTGAACTTTCTGTTTTGTCTGAGGCGATGAGGCAGACTGATCGGGAAGGAGTTGGTTGATGACAACTGATGGCTGATTGATTTGCTTACTTGAGAGATGAAGGAGAGCTTTGCAGACTGTATCAAGTACAACGGAGTATTAGGGCCACACATGAAGAGAAAAAATATTTTTGCCATGACGACATTAAACTCAACATTTCGAGAATAAAGTTGAACTGTCATGTTGAGTTGAATCTAGACGTGTCGACAATAAAGTTGAAATGTCATGTTGAGTTTAATCTCGACGTGTCGACAATAAA
>NW_015151086.1:202677-212663 GCF_000732505.1 Cyprinodon variegatus | reverse complement strand
TTTATTGTCGACACGTCGAGATTAAACTCAACATGACATTTCAACTTTATTGTCGACACGTCGAGATTAAACTCAACATGACATTTCAACTTTATTCTCGAAATGTTGAGTTTAATGTCGTCATGGCAAAAATATTTTTTCTCTTCATGTGTGGCCCTAATACTCCGTCGTAATCAAGAGATCCAGGAGACTGTGACTGAGATCCAAGAGTGTTGGTACTTGCAAGAGACATGCTGGAGAGCAGGCAGGCAGGTGATGAAGACTGGGAACTGCCGCATACAGATGAGACCTTTTCATGAAGATAGAAGAAGAACTGCAGTTCATTAGTTGTATGAAACAAAAACAGAGTCAAAATGAAAAGCGATTCACAGGAAGTCAAATTTCAACCAATTAAGATATTCCTGGTTTAGATGTTTGGCTGGAATACCATCAGGGGTAATCATTCTCCTTATATACACACTGTAAACGCTAGTCATCTTGATAGAAACTCGGGTCATCTCATCCACCAGCAAGATCCTCTCTGTGACAGGAAGCTCACTCACACTAGAAAAACAAAACCCCAGAGATCCTAATAGTAGTTTTATCATACATACATTATATGTTGGGCTTTGTATGTTGAGGAGTCTTTTTCTATTTAAACCACTTATTTTACAAATATTTTCTTATTTGTATTATTTTTCTTTTAGTCCTTAAGAAAAAGTGTATTTGCATGTTATATGATATGCTATGGTTTTTTGGTTTACAGAATTTTTAACGAGCACAAGTTTTAGATACGCCAACTACCTTTGCTTGCAATGAAGAATAGAGGAGGCATTGAGAGTGGAGGAGTCTGCCTCTATAAAGCAGAACAGATAACATTCAAAACAACCAATTAGTAACAGGAATTTACAGAAAGTAGAACATGAGAAAGAATTTTGTGTAATTATTACAACTGTACTTTTGTCCTCCTGCCAGGTCCTAACAGTGTGATGACAGTAATTTACACCAAATAATTATCCAAAGCTGAAAACCCACTCAACCATATGACAAGTGGGTTTTGGAATTTAATGAACTAAACAGTCTATGCCATATCAGAGCTTTCTTGTGCGATAACAAAACAAGTAAACGTCATCCCTGTCCTATATTCTTCCTGTCTTTGTCTATCATTGACATCATATGTATCTGTTGTTGCATAAAGAGGAAATTACTGGGAAGTACAAAAGAAAATCTATAATGATAATCTATTTAGCACAAGTCGTATTGCATCGTGTCAAATGTTACAAGTAAAACACATTTCTAATAGCATCTGACTGTAAACTTGTAAATTATTTCCATACAAAATGATTTGCTTTCTTTCAATTCTTTACTTTTTTTTTTTTTACACAACTCCAATAAATAATTGTGATCGTCACATCTATGTAAAAATAAAAAATAGTTGATTAATACAAATGATTTTCTTAATTAAAGGGGGGGAGGTGCTTTTACCTACTCCCTAAAAAATATTTAATTTTCCCTTTATGTCATAAATTCGGTGGGATTAACCATATTCTGGTTCAGTTTTACTAAGCACATGATCCAGGCCTGATTAGCAATAACATATACATCCTGTCTGAGAACATGGAATCTACACTCACCGGTCACTTTATTAGGTACACCTGTCCAACTGCTCGTTAACACTTAATTTCTAAGCAGCCAATCACATGGCGGCAACTCAGTGCATTTAGGCATGTAGACATGCTCAAGACAATCTCCTGCAGTTCAAACCGAGCATCAGTATGGGGAAGAAAGGTGATTTGAGTGACTTTGAATGTGGCATGATTGTTGGTGCCAGAAGGGCTGGTCTGAGTATTTCAGAAACTGATGATATACTGGGATTTTCACGCACAACCATCTCTAGGGTTTACAGAGAATGGTCTGAAAAAGAAAAAACATCCAGTGAGCGGCAGTTCTGTGGGTGGAAATGCCTTGTTGATGCCAGAGGTCAGAGGAGAATGGCCAGACTGGTTCGAGCTGATAGAAGGGCAACAGTGACTCAAATAACCACCCGTTACAACCAAGGTGGGCAGAAGAGCATCTCTGAACGCACAGTACGTCGAACTTTGAGGCAGATGGGCTACAGCAGCAGAAGACCACACCGGGTGCCACTCCTTTCAGCTAAGAACAGGAAACTGAGGCTACAATTTGCACAAGCTCATCAAAATTGGACAATAGAAGATTGGAAAAACGTTGCCTGGTCGGATGAGTCTCGATTTCTGCTGCGACATTCGGATGGTAGGGTCAGAATTTGGCGTCTACAACATGAAAGCATGGATCCATCCTGCCTTGTATCAACGGTTTAGGCTGGTGGTGGTGGTGTCATGGTGTGGGGAATATTTTCTTGGCACTCTTTGGGCCCCTTGGCACCCATTGAGCATTGTTGCAACGCCACAGCCTACCTGAGTATTGTTGCTGACCATGTCCATCCCTTTATGACCACAATGTACCCAACTTCTGATGGCTACTTTCAGCAGGATAATGCGCCATGTCATAAAGCTGGAATCATCTCAGACTGGTTTCTTGAACATGACAATGAGTTCACTGTACTCAAATGGCCTCCACAGTCACCAGATCTCAATCCAATAGAGCATCTTTGGGATGTGGTGGAACGGGAGATTCGCATCATGGATGTGCAGCCGACAAAACTGCGGCAACTGTGTGATGCCATCATGTCAATATGGACCAAACTCCCTGAGGAATGCTTCCAGCACCTTGTTGAATCTATGCCACAAAGAATGGAAGCAGTTCTGATGGCAAAAGGGGGTCCAACCCGTTACTAGCATGGGGTACCTAATAAAGTGGCCGGTGAGTGTATAACATTGCTGCATTTAGAAAAAAAAATTGAAGTAACAAATTTACTGATATCTATCTGTCTTTGAAGGGTTATGATGCCATTTCTAAGGCTTTGGGAGCCCAGCAACCCCAGCAGAGCTGTTACAGCAGTAGCCACTCTATCAATATTGCTTTAAAAGTATATTAACATCCCTTACCATTGTTATCACATCTGATTGAAATACAGAAAGCCAGACCAATTTTAATTCTCTGCAACTATCTGTGCATAGTTCTGACCAAGGTAAAACCCCAGTTTATGTTTGTCAAACCTTCACAGCAATTTTATTGGAATGTTATGCATCTAACAGGAAGAGAAGCACTCATATTCAGGAAGAATACCGAGTAAAATCTTTGCATTGCATGGTAAACTGGCCAGATGGGTCTGACTGGGAAACGCATATTCAATAAAACATTCCAAGAAAAACTTATTTACTCCTGGTAGGAGCTTAGGGAAACAAATAAAGTGACACGGTGATCTTGGACCCATCTGCAATCTGACTGGCCCCTACAGGGCTCCCATAAAATGATTGATATAACAGAGCACCAGGTCACTTCTGGTCACTAGTTTGCACTATGGGCACATTACGAAAATTCTTATGGACCATTCAAATTAACCATAATCATCAATAGAGTTTCAGTCGGCTATTTAAATACATAAACATAAGATACTGTACAAAACCATCATAAACTAGGGTGGAGCTTACCTGCCATTTTTGCCAATTTTATATAAACAATTATCATCTTGGTTGTGTCTTATAAGAACAATCTATTAACCCAAATTGCTAATTATTGTTTGAGAAACAAATGAATTCTTATTGTCTGTGACTCCTCTGAGATTGCCTTTCCCTTTCAGGCAAAGAAAGTCTAGCTTTAAACAAGTGCACAAGTTGTGTTTTACCTCGATTTCCTACTGACTTATAATTACGGCAATCAGTGGTGATCCAGTTGGAAAAGAACATGTAAAAAACCTATCAAAAACCCACATCCACCATACTAGGATATAACATGTTCTAACGAGTCGTACTTTTTTGTATTATTTTTTTTTTCGTGGCAATAATATTATTTCAGACTGATATCTGTTGCTTATGATGAATGTGATGATAAAACAGGTCATGGGTCTGGATCCCAGCTACAAAACAGCACCGCTATTGTGAGAGGAACTATTCTTACTGGAAACCTGGCATATCTAAACTTCCTGATAGAGGTCATATTCCAGAAGTGAAAGGAAACTAATTAAAAACAACAAAGACCCTGTGGTTCTCTTATATGTCTAACAGAGGAGTCAAAAAAACATCTAAGAAATCCTTGCAAAGAGCTTCAGGAATACCTATAAATAGCATGCACAGTTTTTGTCCTTCATATCAAAATCAATGCACTCAACTGCAATGGCCTCTAGGCACACTTATCGTGGAGCACTCGAATGATGAGGAGAAAAAGCATGTTGAAACTTGTTTAAAGCTAGCTATAAAACACTTAGAGATGCCAGAGAAATATGAGAAGAGAAAAGTCTGGTCAGATGAAGGCAAACCTGAATACTTTCAATGTTATCAAGGGAGAAAGACTCAGCACAAAAAATACAACTTCAAAATTAAAGTTTGCAAGCTATCCTATAAGAAATGTAACTTGAAAACCACTTTAGCAAACTGTGTATAACTGCCTGGGAAGATGATGATCTGCGAAGAATGTGAGTATCCAGAGGCTTGGTGATTGTGGTGAGCAGTGTAGGATTGTAATGATCCCTTTGTTCGTTTTTACAGAGGGAGATTGTAACAGCAGAGTGTGTGGAAAGGTGCTTGGTGTTAGCAGAGTATGTAGGAGCTAAGAAGGTGGATCCACAGGAACAGCAGGAGAAGTGGTGATGGATTCTCAAAATTAGTTCTTCATAGAGTTCTGAGTGATAAGGCAGAGGATGGAGGTTTTTTGGACAAAATCAGTGACTGAGGATGAGGATGATTGCAAAGAAGAATACATGGAGTTAAATCAGTGGAGATAGAAAGACAACAAGCAAAGTAGCTGACCTGATTTACCCAACTGTGAGTAGTAGAGATCTGGGATATGCCTCAAAAGAACCCACTCCTTATTTGGTGTGGTAACACAACTCTTGTGTGAATTTTACGTCAATGATCCATTAGAAATATTTGAGCTATGAATTACGGCACATTCAATACTAATTTTAGCCACTATATATGTCATTCTACTCTGACGTCACTGACTTAACATAAAGCAGGAAGTGCAAATAAAACAAAAGGATTTATTTGAATAAAATGAAAGAAAAGCCAGCCTATGGATAGCCGGGTGTGTACAGGAACACTTTGATCACAACTGACAATGAAAACAAGACCTGACATGACAGCCCTTACAATGCAAACTAGAACTAGATCTGACTGGGAACACCTTAAGCCAAGAACAACACACCCGAAGCTGGTTCAGAGCAGGTTTTATAACAATCACCAAAGTCTTCTGTTAAGACCTTTTGTTGGGTTTTTTTTGTGATGAATCCGTAACAAGATTTTTCTAGTATAGTGAATATTGCAGATGCTAATAGGAAGTGTTGGTGTTAGCAGAGTATGGAGGGGTTTCAACACAATTCAAACGTCCTTATTTCCATGTTTAACCATGTTTGGTTCAACATGAGACAGGAGCCACTCCAACTGTGTACTCCTGGCATAGGGGCTGCATCTTCACTTGATAATTAGAGATAGTTTCGGCAGACACTGAACAACCCTCATGTTTGCAGCTAACTGAAACATGGTCTATCAGGGCATCCGCATGACAAATTGTCTGAAATTACAGCATTGTTTTCCAAATAATTTGCTAAACGCCCCAGTTCGGCTCAGTGAAAATCTCATGTAACTTTACAATCTTTGGTGTGACTTTGGCCAGCCTAGGAGATTTATAAATTAAATTAGATTAGATTAGATGAGCTTTATCGATCTCACAGCGGAGAAATTCACTTGTCACATATTGGCATAGAAGTCAAAGAAGGTGCAAACAAGGAGGAAAAAGCTGCATTAAGAATAAACAACAAACAATATATATACAGTATATCCAGGTATATACAGTATTTCAAGATAAATAATGATTAAGGTGCAAGTGTACATGTATCGGACACAATGAAAAACAAAATAAAAATAAGAAATAAAGAAATAAGAAATAAAAAATAAAAATATGTACAATCCGGATGGCTTATATACAGGTGGATTTACTTTTACGTTAAAGTGTAGTACTGTAGGTAAGGAGCAACGGTGAGGTAGTGGTATGACTATTCTATTCACATATATTGCACATTCAGCATATTGCATATTGCACAGTCAATAAATAAAAAAAACTATAATATACTGTAGCTGCACAGTGGTTTTTACAGGAGTTATTGTGGTTATAGTGCATTATTATGTATGTCTAATTTTGATTTATATGCTGTATTTTTTTGCATTGAAAAATACTTTACCTGATTGTGCACAGTTTCAAACACTGTGATGGTGATAACACACCTTTCCTAATAAAAATCATGAAAAGATACCTGTTTTGGAGGACACCAGCCACTTCAGAGTCCAGATTCAGTCCAAGGCTCTCCACCTTGAGTAGGGTGGTTTTCTAACTCTATCCTTTTTATTCATGTGGGAGGGGTCTCCATTAATGCAAAAAAGGAAAAAGCATTTTAACTTTTAACAGAATGTATTCTAATTATGTATAACAGAACATTTGATAATGAGCAAATCATACAGAGAAACACCTCATTTACCTCAAGCTTGGTCCTAGTCCATAAGCAGAATGAAAGAGCCCCCTAACTTAGCTTTTACTCCTATATTTCCTAAAGTTACACCTCCCTAAACTCCATCAGATGCACCCAGAGTTTCCTGCATCCACCTTCAGACCAGAGCATGTCCACACAGTATAAGGTTATAGAAATACACAGATCAGCTTGCATCTAACAGAGTACACAAAAACATTCCTGCATCTATCTCCAACAATCGCCCCTGTTGATGTGGTCAACAAAACCACCTCATAATTCTGGGATTTACATAAGCTTTGTTCCGTCTTTGTTCATTCTTTTAACTCTTTCTTGTCTTCCTGTGTTTTGACCCATGTAGGCTGTTCTGCTGTAGATGCATTGACAAGCAAGTGGACCTTTCTCTTTGTTGACCCTCATGCTTCTCTGTTTACAAGATACGCAGAGTACGTACTTAGCGTCTAATTGGAAACTGGAAGCTCTACAGAGCGAACCCCATTGGCAGAGAAACCATCACGTCCATGTTAGAAGCCTACACTAAAAATGTCTGGAGTCTTGCATATGTGCTATCAATGAGTAATGGTTCACGCACTTTGTAAATACATTTTTAGCTAAAATTACTTTGTAGTATGTCCATACCAACTTTACTCATTGGTTCATTCTTCCTATTACAAGTCAGGTGCCAAAAACAATGGCATTTTTATTTTTGACAATGAAGGGTTTATCACTTCAAAAAAATTATTAAATATATTATTAAACTCAAATATTGAGAAATGATTCTACAAAATGGTAGCTGATCTAAACAACAACAACAGCAACAAATTTTCACCTGCTTATTAATAGTGAGCAGAAAGTGGTTGTTTGCACAAACATTTGCATAGTTTTTTAATGTTTGTCTTTTCTACTGACAGCATGTTTCAGTATAATGTTTAAAACCGCGTGAAGCCTTATAAGGTAATACTTCCCCCCACCACACACACACACACACACACACACACACACACACACACACACACACACACACACACACACACGTTCTGACATTGTTGTGAGGACAATGTGTTGAATCCCATTAACTTCCATTGATTTTCAGTCATTTTCAACCCTTTCTATGCCCTAACCCTAAAACTAGACCTAAGCATTACCAATGCATACCTCACCCTCACCCTAACCAATTGACACCTTAGCCCTAAACCTAACAATGAGCAAAATAGCATGTTAGGACTGGCAAAATGTCCTCACTTTGCAACAGCTGGTCCTCAATTTGATGGTGAAATTGGAAAAATGGTCCTCACTCTGAGGGGTAGACAGGTACACACACACACACACACACAGACACTATACCAAAGTGTCTTAGAATAGAAACAATCTTTGTATCTTATATTACATGATCTGAAACCAAACCCGGATCAGTCCCACGCCTTTTAAATACGGTCACATCCATTCAATTGCTGTATAAAAGAAATAACACCAAGTTCTGCTCTTGCCATACACTTCTACTCAAATTGTGCAAACATGCGAGCATAAGTGACAATGAATCTTCTGTTCCCAAAGAACATCTTGTAGACAGGAAAAGCTGGGACCAAACAATCCAAACTGCAGATGGCTGCAGATCAAAAACTTTTTGCAAAATGAAAAAACAAAAGGCAGTAACATTTCTCAATGCAATCCTTTTAGGTGGTTGCCCAGAAAATTAGATGGGAAGGGTAAGGAACATGCAGACCCTCTTTTCTGAGCTTTTTTTTTGTGTGTGTGTGTTCTCACAATGTGGACAAAGGGAGGAAATCTGTGGTTTGATCCAGTCAGTTTGGACGCCTCTGAGGGAGGAGAGAAAGGAGGAGACTGGAGGCCTGAGCCGAATCTGACGTCAGGATCCATCTGCAAAGATAAGCCGCGGGGCTCAGCATTAAATACAGAGTCCATCCTTTCCAGGGAGGTGCTGGATATCAGTGGGATTCAGGAGCAAAGTCTGCTTCAGTTTGGAGACTATGAGGGCAGCGGATCAGTGCCGCGCTCTACAGCCTCTTCACTGAACCACATCAAAGAGAAAATGGGAAGTGCGAGTGAAGATCTACTCGTTACACTGCAGATCCTGCCCGGCTTCTTCTCCAACTGTCTCTTTCTGGCTCTATATGACTCCGTGGTGCTGGTTAAGCGCGTCGTGGCGCTGCTCAGCCGCTCGCGCTCCGCTGGCTGCGGAGAGTGGCGCCGCATGCTGACCTCTGAGGGGCTGCGCTCCATCTGGAACAGCTTCCTGTTGGACGCGCATAAACAGGTAAGACTCCGAGTCTCTGTGGCACAGCATGCAACAGAACTTAGGGAGCTCAGGTGTGTTGCAGGGGAAGCTGTAGTGCATCATAAAGTCAGGTTGAAAGTTAGAAGTTATTATGAATCAAGCTGATCAGAGAAAAGTCCAAAATTTATATTTATTTTTTCTATCCTGTAGTTGATCTTATTGAAACTGAATGCTTCACGGTTTGTGTTTTGAATTTGAGTTTCTAAGTCCAGTTTTGTAATATAGAAAATTACTCCCTAACCTTTAACCTCATTCCCTCTGTGCAGAAATCTGTTGTCTTTCTTCATATTCTGTTGAAATATATAGTTGAGTTGAATTTTATGTTGTAAAATTTTATTCTGATCTGCAAAGCCCTTCACTGAACGAATAACCCCCCAAAGAAAAAAAATGATACACTAACATTCTTTATGCTTAGTCATGTTGTTGACTTTCTGCCAAATTGCCAATTAACCTAATTTATGCCTCATTACATTTATTGTTTCCTGTTTTTTTCTGCAAAAAAACAAAAAAAGTCAAATGGCAACAATTGAGCATGCCTTGCAAAAGTAATCATCTTCATTTGCCCACATCACCCATCACATATGTATATATATTAGATATATACATATATATATTGAATATTATGCCATTTTAGCATGATACTTCTCTTCATGCCAACCTCTTAGTTAAAATCTTTTATTTAATAGAAAATGTTTTGCTTTTATTACGGGTAAGTAAAAAAAATCATGATGAGCGTAAATAAATGCTTGAACACATCAGTCTCGGTAAATAATCCATTTAATGTATTTCACATGTGAATTGAGCTGCCGGAATTACGGTGTGGTATCAAGCTCAGCTATAATTTATCCAACTGTCATATAAGTATGTTTGGCATAACTGCCTGATGCTTGAAATTAGGGCTGCAACTAACGATTATTTTGCAGATCAATGAATCTGTTGATTATTATTACTCGATTAATAATTGAATAGCAAAAGGTTCCTTAAAGCAGACTTTTGACTAAATATAACAAGTTAAAACTAAAGAGTCTCCACTTGAGGAGTTTGGATAGTGCATATTGACTGACAAAAAAAAGTTTTTTTGTATATATATATATATATATATATATATATATA